>NW_010319624.1:25716-34632 GCF_000700745.2 Antrostomus carolinensis | reverse complement strand
CATCAGACTTCCATGACTTCTCAAATATGATCTCAAATCCCTTCTTTCTTTAGCAGTTTAACTATGTGATCCATTTTAATTTCAGCTGCTTTCTTCATTATATTTCTTTGGCTGGCAGACTTCCTTAAACAAAGCCATAAAAGCTGTTTGTATTTTTTTTGTTTGGGTTTTTTTTTTCCTTGTATAGGGTATTTTTTCTACTTCTTATTGGGTTATATTTATTTCAAACTTTTTATAATGCCTATATTGTCATATTGGAACTTTATTTTCAGAAATCTAATTTTAGTACTATATGGCCGCATATCGATATTTAACAATTTGTTATAGTTCACTTCACAAAATGTAAGTCTTCTCAAAGACTCTGCGTAGCTGTGCTGTCCCGAGATCGGTGCAGAAACAGAATGATTACTCAGAGTTGCAGTTTGCTCCCTGCTATGCCCTCTTGGTCAGTCTCTCTTCCTTCTCCCACCTCCTCTTTTAATGGAAGAGGAAGCTGCACTGGGCTTCCACAAAAGAAGGGGAGAACAAAGCTAAATCTACTACCATTCCTCATCCCATCCTACCTATCCCATAGTTAACCAGATTCAAATGGGAATGACACATTTCTATGGTGGATGTGTTTCCTTTCACCTTCATAATTTTCTCCAATCAGCTGGAAACCCTGTGATAGGTGTGCAAGGACTTTGAGTAATTCTCATTTGACCCTTTAGACATTGACTTTGCAAACAGTTTTGTGGGTTTGGGGTATTTTTTTAAATGATGTCAATGGGGATAGGTTTGGACTTACATACTGCATAACTGTGGATCATTTTAACAAAAATAGAACTATAATTTTTCCAGAAATAGGTATCTTCTGCAGATGTACAGCCTAGCTCTTTCATTCAGCTGTAACCTTGTGAACTGATTAATAAGATTGTACTCTATAGGATACAAGGCTTCACATGAAGCAGTGAAGCATGTACAAGCCCTTGAGGGGTACTTGGACTATCTCATAGACTCTAATGGTCATTCTCTTTAATGCTATTAGGTGATTCTGGCTTATGGTAATCTGTAGTACTTTTCTCTTTATTTAATTTCTGTGCTACAGATTTTATGAATTATCCTATTGCAACCTCCCCTTCGTATTTAAAGACAGAGTGCTCTATATGTCTGGTATGCTTCGTATCTTCTCCAGCTACTCGGATATTTTGGTTTGTTTTATTGGTTTTACAATGTCATAAACTTTGGCACAGTAAGAAGATGAAATGTTAAGGAAAGTTATGATTAGCTAAACTTGAAAACTGAGCAGTGCTTGTGAAAAGCATGTGGAGTGCTCTGAGTACAGAATACTAAAAGGACAAACACTGCATTCAACTCTGGCATTTCTTCCATTTTAATGAAATAACTTTTAGATGCTGCATCTAATACTAAAAATAAAATAAAATAAAATCAGGAAATAGTCTAGGCATCATTTATATAGGTTTTGAGAATTAGAATACTGAAAAAACCTGATGTTTTTCACAGGTGCAAATTAGAAGAAAATCAAGACTACAACGTGCCTGCTTGGTTATACAAGCACAGGAATTTTCTCCCAGTCCATGTGCTGCCTATACATAACTCAGGCAGCTTCTTCCCAATATGAGATGTTCAGATTGGCCTATATAAGCAACAAAATATGTGACCTTCTGCTTCTGTCCTCTGAAAGGCCTCAAAGACTTCCTTGGTCACAGGCAGAATAATTAATTTCTTGTTTCTGAATTTAGATATTCCATTATGGCTCTGTCAAATCCAGAGTGTCTTCAGTTTACCAAAGTGTCTGTATTCAGAAAACTTGCTATAGAACCTGGATCTCTGAATTCGATAACATGACCTTCATAACACTGAAATTTTTATGTTGTATTTTATGCTCTTCCATCCAATGTTTGATTTAAATAATATAATTATTTTTTATTTTAATTATTTTTAAGTAAATTTATTGTCGTTAGTGGCAATCCAGAAAATATTTGTAGATAGCATAGGAGTTAGAGCTCTCTATTCACTGCTAAAATATCTTATAATAAAACCAGAAAAATGCTGTTTCTGTATTGATTTAAAAAAAAAAAAATCAAAATTGTGGATATATTAAATTAAATGTGTGGCATTCATCTAACAACTTGACTCATCTCAACAGTTTGAGCCACTGATATCTTTGACAGGGGATAAATCTTCCTGGATGTGCCTGCATTTCACAGAATCATCTCTCTCCCTCTTCCTTTGTGAGCCCAATTGCTCTGCTATTACTACCCCAGATGTCTAACTATTTTTTCCTAATGTTTTCTAAATATTCCTTGTCTTTGGAAATGACTTCAAGATACTGTTAGCAAATGATCTGTCAATTTAAAAAAAACCCTCTAATTCTCCCTTTGTATGTTGAATTAGTCTTCTAGAGTCAAACCACCTGATTATAAGGTGGTGTTAATTTGCTTGGCTGCAAACTTTGAGTGTGCTCTCACTAATTTATTTTTGTTCAAGTGGAGAGTTATTTTCCACCTGTAGATTTCTGCATACAAAAGTTTATGGGGATGGCTGGTTGTCCCAGCTTCGTTTGATCTGACTGTTCACCGATTACTGAATGAATGCTCAGCACTGCTGTGTACATCTGGTAAATCAACGTTTATGATGCCTGCTGATTTCATGTGCTCTGCATCCATTAGCCATTGCTTCTTTGTGCTTTCTCTTATGTTTCTAAAATTTCTTAAGCATGGTTCAGAGCCTGTATATGCTACAAAAATATCACATAAGGTAACAGGCCACATGGTAGCAAAGGAAAGAGGAGTGTTTATCTGAAGAGTATCATGTCTTTTCCCAATTCAGTCTGTGCTGGTGAGGACATGGAATACTGGCAAAAACTGTGAAGCATACACTAACAACATGGCAGTGTTAGCAGCTGAGGTCAGAGAGCGTGGTACTTGCAAAATCTTCTAATGCAAATCTTTATTTAGTGTGGATAGAGACAAACATGGGATCTAGGGGGAAAAATCTGAGAAATCTACACGTTCATGTTCACCTCCCTCCCTCCCAGCTCTAGTGTGCCATGGTCAGCATTTGAGAAATCCACAGTACACTGTAAATAACACAACTCAAAATGCTGAAAGATATAAAAAGCTACAAGAGTCTAAAAATAAAACAGAATAGGGACAATTTTACGATTTTTCTTTTCCTTACAAAAACAGCAAGAGACACATGAAGTTTAAGGAATAACAAAGACAGCAGAGGGAAAACAGCGTGAGTTCTGGGTTACATCCCTAAACAACTTTGAAGAGGTGATTTTTTCATCATCATCATTGTCAGGAATTGCAGAATGAGAACATCTTTCATGCAGGAATACCAGCAGTTGTTGCATAATATTTCAAATTATTTGTGGTATATATGCACACAATATAGATATACATACAGGCAGATATATGATGCATGCACATCCTATATATATATGTATGTAGAAATCTATATTGTGTATGTGTGTATATAGATACATACACTATATCTGTGTGTGTAAATATATATGTGTATCTTGCGAGAGCTACAATAAAACCCCGAAGACATCATCCTGCATTTCTCTTTTGCTAAATTGACACAAAGCTGACGCATGAGACCATCATACTGAGGAACATTGCAAAATTATATTCAGTGCTTTTGGAAGGAGTATTGATCTTTTACTGGTGAAGTTTGTTTGCATCCTCAGAATCAATGCAGATTTTTTTCATATTTTCTAGATGTTCACAGAATCACAGAATGTCAGGGATTGGAAGGGACCTCAAAAGATCATCCAGTCCAACCCCCCTGCCAGAGCAGGAACCTAAATGAGATCACAGAATCACAGAATGTTGGGGATTGGAAGGGACCTCGAAAGATCATCTAGTCCAATCCCCCTGCCGAAGCAGGAACCTAAACAATTTTACACAGGAAGGCGTCCAGGCGGGTCTTGAATGTCTCCAGAGAAGGAGGCTGTTGGTGGCTTTTTGTCTTTTTCCTTTTTTCTTTTTTTTTTTTTTTTTTTTTTTTTTTTTTTTTTTCTTTTTTTGCAGGTAGGCCTATAAAACTAGTATGAATTATACTGGATATATAGATACAAATAGTTTTTTTCATTTTTAACCTCAGGATGAAAGGTCAAAATTTAGAGGAAAGTTTTCAGGATTTCTTTGGAGTCTTGCAAAGCATATAAAACCCTTGAAACTTGGTAAATATTTTAGGTCTTGACAGGTCATTACATTATTAAATGGATTGCAGAATACAGGAAAAATACTAATCTTAATACTGAGAATGTGATAGCATTCCTGTTGGAGTCACTGACAAAACTCCCCTGACACTTCAGCAACACAAGATCATTGCTGAGTCAGTGACCTGCCCACTGACTCAAAGTGTGCCTGAACAGGACCCCTCTCAAAGTGTTACTCATTTTTTTTAACCCTTGCAGACTTAAATGTCAGTGAAGGACATGTTAGTACCCTGTAAGAGATATTCAATCTTTCATGCAAGTCTATAATAATTTTCTTTACAAGAAAACTAGATAATGGTTCATTCTTTCCATTGCATTCTTTAAGGTATGTAATGCTTTAAGTTAAACCTCACACTTCTTTTTTATATTTCAATTCATAAAACTGAGAGAACTGAGAAATATTCAATAGACTTTTGAATAAATTATTAGTTAGTATGAAAGTCTGTACCAGGGTCCAATAAGTCAGCAGGTGGACTGGTGTATGCTTTGGTAGATCTGTGATCTCCATGCTATTCATTGGACATCTGCAGTATGATTGGAACATCTATTGACCATTCTTTCATGAAGCATAAACCATTCAGAAATAAGGTAATATTAGAAAGTCTGGCCAAGAAAGTTTTAATTATCTAAGAGGTAGGACTCATAATTGAATTACTATTAGTATCTGCTGAGTTTTTTCTTCACCTTATTATAAAGGGGAAAGTTTAATGAGAAGATTTAAGTGTACTATTTAAATGTGTAATAAGGAAAGTATGAATTTAATATTGCTAAATTCATGTCATGTAGCTTTATAATGCAAGTTATATGTAGTTTGATAAATATGCCTTAAGATAATATTTCTTTATTATTTTGATATTGAGAAATGTAATTCAGACATATTTCATTTATTTCAGGAACACATAATAGAAGTAGTAAAAAAAAAATTTAAGACAGCTATGATTAGCTGCATGGGTTTGTGGGTTTGCATATATGCTTTATTCTGTGAAGGTACATAGACTCATATCATACAAGGTAGCCAAATATGGATTGCTGTATCTATAGAGATCCTGAGGAGCCCACAGGTGCACACTGGAGCACCTGCTTAGTGCTTCTTAAGTAGTGTATGCTCTTAATTTTCAATGGAAGTTGTTGAGAATTTGTCATCTCTGGATTTTAGGTGTTTTTTCTATATGTTTTGAGGTATGAGTTTAAAGAACATTATTTTAGACGTTACTAGCATCCAGGTAGCTGTATTCAGTTAGCTAAATTATCAGAAAAATAGCTATTTTAACACTGTACCTTATTTTGAATTTAAGACGTCAATTATTTCACAAAATAAGGAGTACTATTTGAAAATATGCCATTTTTTACGTGCAAAAAGTAGTACATTTATTGTTACTTAGTGACATTGGCAAGCTGTGAAAATCTTGTTCCAAAGTTAACTTCCATTATTTGAAGGATCATGAATTATTGTACCCTTCACTTTCTGACTCTCTACTTTTGTATTTGAATTCTATTTGGACTAACGAAACACCATCTTCTAAAAATCTGAGCAATTTAAAATAATGATTTAAAGCATTCTACACATCCCTCTCAGTCTTGCTGCCAGTTTTTTTGTCTTTAAAGTCAAATGCGTATTATACAAAAAGGAAAGTAAGCTATTGCTTTAAGGAATCATTAGAATAGTAGAGGACATTGAAAGAGCAGGCATCTTTCTTTTGTTTTTTTTTTTAATTTTAAAATAAAAAATTTTCATTAGATGTTTTATATGTGCAGTAAGCAATCATGTAGTTGAATTGTACTGTACAAAGATTTTTAAAAAATCAATTATGAAGCAGATTGGTCAGTATTGTACTGCTCTTAATTTTAAATGCTGATTTTAAATAGTTTTTGTCACTTGGGCAGAGTATTCCATAAAAATGGTAATCTCAAAATTTTCCATTTACTGACATCTATCTTATTGTCTATGATATGCAAGAGTGAAAAATATCATAGAGGTAAAAGGATCTATTTTCAGTTATTTTTTAAAGTTGTATTTTTAACATTTCATTTCACAGTTCTTTTAGCTTAGCTTTTCTTACCATGCGTATAATCAGATGACCATGAAAGATTGATTCTGCAAAGCTCTAAGTACTCAAGTGCTAGTGTAGCATGTCATTTAAACATATGTTTAACTTTAAACATGTGAGTAGTCCCTGAGTACACCAATAGAAAAACAAAGGCTTATTCACATTAGCTTTTTTTTCCCTTCTCTACTGGCTGACCTTGTCAAAATTAAGTCAGAATATCTAAATTTTGAGAGCCAGGAACAAAAGTGCATGGATACCACAGAATCAGGTACTTGTAAAATCTCAGTGGAGGTAACAGTCAGTCTCCTGGCAGATGGATTTCAGGACCTGAGGCAGAAGAACGATCAATTATTACTTTGTTAGTGGGTATAAGGAAGCTTAAAAGGAAAAAATATTTTGGGAACTAAAGGTTGGAACCTTCCTTCCTTGTTGGGGCATTTTTTTGTTGTTCCTTTTTTTAAAAAATAACTCTTGCTCTCCATACAGTGTCAAGTTTCTTTGATATTTAAACCTTCTTTGCTACTTTCATGACTGTATACTTTTTTTAAGTTTAATTAGTTTGGGGTAGCAATGACAGTCAGTACAGTAAGCATGAAATCAATGATCTGTAAAAAGATATGGTGATGTAACTAGCAGTAGAAACCAGAGAAGTAACAGCTTGGTCTAGGCTCAGTTGCCTGTAGGTTAGATATTCTGTAAGCATTGACACACAGTCCACTTTTGTGCCCTGGATTTCTTAAGCACTGCTTGTGTAACTGGCATTACAATACCTGCCTGTTCAAAGTAAAATAAATTAAAGACTGCAAATCCAGACCTATACTATCATTTTCTTGTTTTGACTGTTAGTGCTTATCAAAGAAGAAAATCTGGCAACAACAATTACAAAAAAAAAAAAAAAAAAAAAAATCAAGAGTGTGGAAAACACAAGTGTCTGGAATCACTACACCTGAGCAGGGTTTCTTCAGAGACTTTTACATCTCTTGTTAAAACCAAGTCATTCCATGTTTATGTGTTGTTGAATACTGCGAGGTGGAATGAGTAGTTTGAACATTTTATACAGGTTGCCAGACACTGTGGTTTGACTCACTCTGACATTCTAAATATCCTGGTCTTTTCTGCTAAGGAATGTGATACTATCCAGTTTGGGTCTGATTATCCCAGCTGCTTCCTTCATGTGCTGAAAGAAATACTGGGCGGTTTGCTTGCTTACCTTCTTGCAGGTGTGACTTGCAATGAAGGAAAGTGAAGAAACCTACTTTTTCTTAACCACAGGTCCTTGGCAAATAATAATTTTCCCTGTGGAGAACAGCTTGTTTTTAGAAGGCTTTGTAGATGTAAATTGAACTAAAGAAGTCTGTATGAATGGTTGCAGTCTTTATTTTTTTTATTATTATTATTTAAACAAACTTTGTGTTTTGCTCAGCTGCTAGTGGGACTAACATAAAATTGGCATGACTGCACTGAATCAACTCACATAACTGACTTGCTGCTTGCAAGTTGTTGTTGGAAAAGGCAAGAAACCAGCAAGCCCTGTAGTGCAGCAACAATATGGTATATGCTCAGGTTCCAGAAAAATTGTAGCTTTTTCAAATAAGAGTTGTCACTATTAGAATTGTATCCCTGGAGCAGGCTGCAAATAAAAATGTTTTTCTCCCTGGTTTTGAAAGATCTAAGAGCTGTCTCCCCAGCATGAGACTGGGAATTAAACTTCAGTTTCAGGTGAGGATGTTAACTGCTGCCATGGGTAGTATTTTGATTCTAGGTCTGAGATCCAGTGCAGAGGGTTTGTATGTTATATTTTCTGTAAAAAGAGATTAATCCACTTGGTATTTTGATGCATTTTAATAAGAAGTATTCAGAGAGTATTTGTTGAAAAAACTGTGGATGCTTGGACAGAACTGTTTACAATTCAGACAAAAAGATTTAAAAAAAAAAAAAAATCAAGACCAGCAGCCTTGTGCATGCCAAGACAAAGCATTTTAAAGATAGTGGAAAGATTTGTTTTCAATTATATTTTTATACACAATTGATGGTTTATGGATCCAATGTTGAGAAACGTAAAGTGAAATAAATTTGTTGCTCAGTTATGAAATCGATTTTGAACACACATCAATAGTCAAAATCCATTATCTCTGGTAAGAAGATGTTACAATGACAGTAATTAATAAATTTATTTTATTTGTTGACCAACTAAAAATTGAATTTTAAAAAATAATTAATCTTTAGTTAGCTTAGAATGTGAAGGGTCACTTGCATTATGTGACTTAATGCTTTGGGGAGGTGTGGTTAATCCTGGTGAGATGTTTAAAGTAATAATATAGTTGTGCGTAAATGCATATCCAGTTTGCCTCTGCAGGTATTTAAGATGTGCTAGCATACTTGTGCTGTGGATATGGAGTTAGGCTGCTGAAAATTCAGCACAGACATTTAGAACATATTTGTATGACTGTATTTTAGTGTGGGAAGTAGAAAACATGATACCTCTTTGGGAATCATTTAGACTTCATATCACATTTGAAGCTTAAAACTAGAGCATTGCCTGCATGTCAGTAGTGTCTAAGTATTTTATTAGGCTCTCAATGCCACCTTTGAAAATGTGCTTGCTGTCTGAAATTATTGTTGATCATCTCATAG
>NW_010319624.1:18581-25687 GCF_000700745.2 Antrostomus carolinensis | reverse complement strand
TTTCCCTATTGTAGGGAATTTACAAGTGGTTTCTGGATAGCAATTGTACAATTTGTACCCAAATGCTTTTCTAGTATTAGACAAGTTATGTGAAGTGGCAGACAAAATCCTGTTATCTTTCGAAGTTGACTAATGTTACTCTCACATGCTGGTTCAATGCTGGGAGGTTATTCTCCCAGTCACCACCAGCAGATTTCCTCAGGATTCATTCTGTCTCATGACTGGTGCAGAAACAAAGGGGTTTGCATGGATTGAGGTACCTCACATTGCCCTTCAGTAAGTTTGCTTTATATTTCTATTAGTTTAGAATTAAACCTGTGTGTTTTCTCCTCTCCAGAAACAACTATATGTTCTGACCTTGGCCTTCAGTTTTGTCATCTGTGCAACTTGCAAAAAATAAGTCATACATACAAAACTTGTTTTGATATATAATCTTCCAAAAGAGGTTGCTGCATTTGAGGTGACAGCAAGCTGTACTACCAGCTATGTCTTCTAAGACATCTCCATAGAAACCTTCATGGAGACCACCCTGATCAGATTAAAATTGCAACTGAGCTAACTCATTTCTCCATTATTAACTTACATCTTTTCCACTTGTTTCTAAATAATTCTGTTAAATTTTGAGTTCTAGTTCTAGTATTTCCCCCAGTGTTTATTTTTCCTTTTTTAAAGTGAATGGTTTAAAGTTTTGAGGCTACAACTGTAAAAAAAACAGCAGAATGGTTGTCTGTCCAGAGAGCTATAGTGTTGTCTTTGTGATGTTATCTTCTTTCCATGGAAAATTTCAGATCTTCATAACGGTTTTGGTTCAAGTGATACTATTTTCCTTAGCTTGCTTCACTGTTGACAAATTCTTGATGCTTTGTTGTCTAAGCATGTTCACTCTCTCTGTACTAAATATGTCTTCAGCTCATTCTACCCTGAAAGTCCTGGCTTAATATCTTCTGAGATCCGCAATTTTTTCCTCTTTTTCAGCACCCTGGAGCTCTAGCTTGTTTGTATTTGATTGGCAACCTTCATTGTTGTTTGTTTGATTTTTATTTTTTTTAAAGCAATTAGGTTTATAGAGTGAAATATTTTATGTGCTGATTTTATGAGTATAGCTTTATTATTGTCATGATCTTAAATGGCAAGAACATGAATTTTCTGTGCTGGGTGAGTTATTAAAAACTTCTCAACTCTTGCTTTCAGAATAATCTTTTTTTTTTATTATTTTATTCTATTTTTCAAAATCTCTTTTAATGATGCCTTCTAGGTAAAGAGATAATTTCATGGGAACTTCTGAAAACACAGCTTTGTGGCTGAAGCTTTGCTTTCTTTGTGATCTGCATGTATATGTTAACAGTCAAGGAAATTTCATGACTGTCAAATACTTTTGCCTTTCAAGAGAGTAAAATAAATACCAAAATAGATATTTACTTTGTAAGATAAAGATTTTAAATTAAAGGCTTAATAATTGAGTCAAATATAAAGCTGATATTCTCATAGCTCTTGGATGCTGCTAGGTAATGTGGGTAATGCTTGATAAGGTACCCCCAAAACCAGAACTGAAGGACATTGATCCCCTGAAATCAGTTCTGTGGTTCTTTACATTTTATCCTGATGGATCATTCTCCTGACCATAATTACAGCAAGGTTGGTGCCAATTACAGAATTGTACTGCTGGCTTTGTGACCATTTTTATATCCCAAACTTGACCTTTCTATAATGTCACATATACTAGGCTTAGCTACATCTTGCTCAGAAAAGGGAAAAAAAAAGAAAAAGAAAAAAAAAAAGATAAACTGTTAAGGTTATCAAGGTTATCTTTCTAGTGTAAGATTGTTCTGTAAGAAAGCCCCTGAGATTTTTGTCTAGGTTAAATGACTTTTGAGAACAGCACTTGCAGAATATTATATCAAAGTTTATATTCTACATCTTCCTAGGTTTCATCTCAAGGGATTTTTAATTGTTCACGCTAAACTTGCATGTACTCCATTTTACCTCGTTGTTTCTTAGTTATTACATACTTTGATCGTTCTTAATCATTTTTTCTTGTGTGCTTTAAAACTTTTCAAAAACACTGTATTCTTCTTCCCATTCAGTAGTTAATGTTGCACTATCATATAAAGCAGGGAACAAGTGTCAAACCCATCACTGAAGATGATGGTATTTTACTTCTTCTAAATTCTTTAAATATTGGGGAAGGAGGCAGCACTTCAGTGTGTTTTCGAGGCCATATCTATCTGAGGTAGACATATTCTAGGGGGGAGAGGGAAAACAAAACAATATGCAATTTAAAGGTCTCCCAGTATCAATTGGCTGCAGAGGAATATATTTTATAGTTGGTGATTCTCAGCCCCATTTTCAAAACAATAGGCATGCTTTCTTTTTAAACTCTGATCTGATAATTTTTCATCCTGTCTCTCATTTACTCTACTTCGCTGGGCTGAATTGACTTCCCTTTATTTATTGTTATCATAGACTCCTTTTTTCTATTTATTTTTTTCTCGTTTCTTTTTTCGTGTAAGACTTATGTTGTTTGAACTGATTCGAACTAAAAGTATAGTGCTTTGAATCTACAATTGAATCCCAGTGTGTTTTATTTACTGCCTGGAGATCTATTTACCCTGAGTGCATGAAAATTATTTCCACATTAATCTCCTTTTGGCATGCAGCATTTGGGGATAAATTTAACTGACTGCAAGGTAACAATTTTTGACAAAAAATTTGTTCTTATTTTATTTGTTAAATCCACAAAAATGGTTTACTTCTCTCCAATAAATACCTCCTTGGAGATGGTGCATAGTCTGTCTTCTATTCACCTTTTGATACTTCATTACTTTTTTTTATTATTTTCCTTCTTTGACAGATTTCTTCTGCCCTATGTTTTATTTGAAATTCACTGCAGAGACTGACTATTCATTTGAAAAAATAACAAAATTAAGATTACCGTATGTCCTATCTGAACTGGGTTCTGTTCTTTGTTGCTTCCAAGTTTCTATAAGAATCTGTTTCTTTAAATAGTTGATACTTCTAAGTTGGATAGCGATTCTGAAAGCTCAGTTCTATGACAATTTTGTATTAGAAGTGCGACCAAAAGAGATAACATATTTTTATGCTTGAGCAGTGAATGGAAGGAGCTTTCATCTCTCTGTAATTCTGTTGGAAAGTACTAATGCACAGTGAGTGAAAGTAGGAAACAGAAAATACAGGTTGAATCATGAGGGATATAATTGAGTTTTCTGTATATCTTTGGAAGAAGGGTAGTTGCTTTGGAGGGATAATCTGTCACATGGGGATGTATCAGCAAAGCTATTCAAGGCATAAGCAAATAACAGTGGAAAAAAAGCTTTACCGTGAATCAACCATTTTTCTGAGATTATCCCATATATATAAGGAAAAAACTAAATAGTTCTTTTCCAGCCTGTTTAGTCATAATGTTCTAAAATTAAAATATGAAGGACTTCCTAAGCAGTGTAATTTTTTGGGTGATTGAGCTGAATGTGTGTACTCTTCGTTTAGTAGACAGTAGAGGACTGAATGGATATGGAGACAAAGTTACCATGTATCTCCTTTTTTCTTTTTTTTTTAATGGTACATCCCACAGCAGTACCTATTTCTTGCCTTTTCTACAAACAAGAGACTTTTTTTTTTTTTTTTACCTTTAACGTATACTTAGAAATCAGCAGGCATGAGACTTAATTTCCAACCCCATTTAAAGTTTCAGCTCAAACAAACTTTGGTAGTATTTCTCCCAAAAGTTACCACTCTCGCTTATATTTTAGAAGCTGGGTGCCTTACTGGCTTCAGTAATGGATTTCTTACCAAGTTATTAGCTTTTAAACAAACAAACAAAAAATCTCATTTTGTTTCTTAGCTTAGATTATTTTTAGGGATGCATTCTTCTTATTATTCTTTTCTAAAATACCTTTCACGTATGTGTTCTCACATAAATTTACAGTCACACTTCAGTTTGTTATCAGTCCGTGATACGTTATGATTCCACTAACTGCAGTAAGACAGTGTCACTGACTAAGGAACTTTGCTGCTGCTGTCAGTGTCTGAAGAAAGATCATTTCTGTGTTACTCTGTATGGTGCCAGAGTTGTTGGACATGTGCATATGGGCATCTTGTAAACACAACAGTAAGAATTTCAGCATATTCTTTTACAATTTCAAGGAAAAATGTTTCAGCTCCTCCCAAAGAAACCTGACTACTCAGATGTGAAGAGACTCCCCATGCACTTTGCAGTATTCTTCACTTCAATACAGTATCTAGCGATTCCTCAGATCACCAGTCCATATAAATTGGGGCTGGTGTCATTGGAAGAAGACAGAACTCTCTAGTTTGCAATGACATTTCTCCTTGCCTTAGTGTCCTGCTTGCTCTGAGGGAATCGATCCGTACTGAAAATGCAGTGTTATAAGAATTTCAGTTTATGCTCAGAATACAGTTTTCTCTGTTGTTTCGGTCTCGTATTCTTCACCAGTCAACAAATTAACATGGAATAGATGCTTTTGAAAAAGACAACAGTAGCAGAAGGAGCTCGGATCTTCATTAGGAAAGCAAACTAGTGACTGAGGTATGTGTCTCAGTTTAAAAGGCAATTTACTTGTAGCTAAAATGAAATTCAGAAATTTTTGGACACTGTACAACTGTCTGCTCTTTGTGTAGGTGTTTTAGGAGTCACCTACAGCAGGCGTAGAAACAATTGGATAGTGACTATTCATTTGCTGATACAAAAGCAGGTTTAAACAACTGTTACTCTTCTAGTGCTTCAAGCAATGGTGTATCAACTAGACCATCTAATTTCTCTATAGGTAGAAACATTCTTAAAACAAGCTTGTGTAAGATTTTATTTTGGGAAGTGTTGAAAACAACCCTCATTGAAGAAGTAATTTCTGCTTCCAATTTTTTCTAAACAGCTTGCAAATCAGTGTATGGTACACTTCACCCTTGATGTGAATAGTCATACACCTCTGTTTCATGGCAGGGGTTTTCATGGACAGGCAAGGTGAGGCAAGTCAGTCTGCCTCATCCTCTCTTAAAGATGAATTGCTGGTTCTGAGCAGGAGCATTCTGAAGCGTGCGTAAGTGCCATTTTCTTTATATTAGTAGAACATTAAGGAAATATATGAATAGGCAGAGTTAGAGTGTCTTCCATTATGTATGAAAGATGCAGTCTCATGGGACACTTTGCCTTCATCAGACAAGCACAGGAGGAGAGACAGTACCAATGAAGGTGCTTTTTCTTTGTTTTCCTTTTCCAATAGGAAAAGCAAAATGGGGTGACAGCAAGTCCTATATACATGGCAAAAAGAGAAGGAGCAGTAGATTGATTAAATTGGCTCTGCCTGAGTCCATACTTGCATTTTTAGAAAGTCTATAAGATGAGAAGCAAGCATTAAAAAAAAAAAAAAAAAATCAAATTAGTCTGGTAATAATGCTTCACTGTACGCAAGGTTGAACCTGGCCTCATTCCTTTTTGTGACAGATATGTTTGCTGACCGATGTAGAAGGCCAAAATGGTAGAAGAGATGTGTATCTTGCACATTTGGTTGCACTTTCCTTGCCCTTTTCTTAAACAATCGTTTACCGTTAATTATGATGAGAAACAATAACGCTTTAACAAAACACAAGAAACACAGATTAATCAGCTGCTTTGCAGGCAGACACTTCCTGAGTTCCCTGGGGTTTCTATCAGCAAATTGTAGTAATGATGCTGATTTGCACAGAGCTATTGTTTCAGCTGTAAATACCTGAATTGATTACCCAGGAGCCCTGGTCTCAGTGTAGCATTGTTTTGCTTTGTTCTTTATTATGTTAGGTATCCTGCATAGCAGGGGGCTTGTAACCACGGCAGAGTCACCTTGGGACTTCAAGTATGGTAATCTAAATGAATTCTTTGTTGCTGTAAATTACAAACAGAACAACAGCAGCCTGCTCCCACTTTTATAAATATGTATGGTTTCCTTGTCAATGAAATTATGGTGAGGGATAGATCAAAGTGAATTAGTACCTGTCAAGCAAATTTGATAGGTCATTTTATACTTTAATTTTATTCCTTTTTCTCTGTATTGTGACACAATAACAAAATTAACAACTCTACTCTCCTTATAGCAAAGGCTGTTGACCATATTAAATATTGCTTTCCAAAAAAGCACTATTGACAAATGAAAGATTTTTCTATATAGACCAGCTTGATACCACATCTGGTGAATATGCAAAGTGCCCACAGTGGTAACATGGGCTTGTACTTGGTGATGTATGAGCTATGTCTTCTTGTGTACATATAAAACAGTGCTAGCTGTGTAACAGAAAGCATCTGATCTCTTCTAGTGCTTGTGATAGGACTGTCTAGACTGTCCTAGACTTTAGTAAAGCCTTTGACACCATTTCCCACAGCATTCTCCTGCAGAAACTGACTGCTTGTGGCTTGGATGGGTGTACTCTTTGCTGGGTGGAAAACTGGCTGGCTGGAGGGGCCCAAAGAGTTGTGGTGAATAGAGTTAAATCCAGTTGGCAGCCAGTCACAAGTGCTGTTTCCCCAGGGCTCTGTACTGGGGCCAGCTCTGTTTAATATCTTGATCAATGATCTGGATGAAGGGATTGAGTGCACACTCAGTAAGTTTGCAGACAACACCAAGCTGGGCAGGAGCGTTGATCTGCTTGAGGGTAGGAAGGCTCTGCAGGGGGATCTGGACAGGCTGGATCAATGGGCTGAGGCCAACTGTATGAGGTTCAACAAGGCCAAGTGCCGGGTTCTGCACTTGGGTCACAACAACCCCATGCAACACTACAGGCTTGGGGAGAAGTGACTGGAAATCTGCCCAGCAGAAAGGACCTGGGACTGTTGGTGAAAGCTGGCTGAACTTGAGCCAGCAGTATGCTCAGGTGGCCAAGAAGGCCAATGGCATCCTGGGCTGTATCAGAAACAGTGTGGCCAGCAGGAGTAGGGAAGTGATCATCCCTCTGTACTCAGCACTGGTGAGGCTGCACCTTTGGTGCTGTGTTCAGTTTTGGGCCCCTCAATACAAGAAGGACATTGAGGTGCTGGAGCATGTCCAGAGAAGGACAGCGAAGCTGGTGAAGGGTCTGGAGCACAAGTCTTATGAGGGGCAGGC
>NW_010319624.1:0-18438 GCF_000700745.2 Antrostomus carolinensis | reverse complement strand
GGCAGGGGAGGTACAGATTGGATGTCAGGAAAAATATCTTCACCGAAAGGGTTACCAAGCATTGGAACAGGCTGCACAGAGCAGTGGTGGAGTCACCATCCCTGGAGATATTTAAAAGATGTGTAGATGTGGTGCTTAGGGACATGGTTTAGTAGTGGACTTGGCAGTGTTAGGTTTACTGTTGGACTCGATGATCTTAAAGGTCTTTTCCACCCAAAATGATTCTATGACTGCTTTTTTTTTCTTTGTACTTGCTGTCATACAAATTGTTAGGCCTTTTGAACCTGTAGTCGCAGACACTATCATATTTCTGAATGTTTCTCAGAGTATACCCACACACAGTGCACACACACATACATGCACAACCTGTCTCCCACACCTCCTTTTCTCTCTTCCTTGTGAAATGGGAATTTCTGTGTCAGCCTCACTTTCAAGTGGCTGAAATATTCCAAGAAGCCATTGACATCTCTTTCTTTCCATTTCCAGTTGCATCCTTTAATTCTCACTTACCAAATGAGACAACTTCATGACAGGCGGCATCTCTTCACCTTAAAATGGTCTCTCAAACAATAAATGATCTAGTAGACAAAGCAATTATTTTCTGCTGTTCCTACATGCCTAGCAAAGATCTGATAATAGGTACTTTAAGATAAATATTCATGTGAAGATCAGAGATGAGATTAAGGAAAACCCATCAACATTTGGTAGGGAGAGCCATGTCTCACAAAAATCTTTTTTATTTTGCTAACCCAGACCTGTAGATAGATCCTAAAGATTTGTGTCAGGGAATGAGGACTCCCTCCAAGAGAAGCAATGTAAGACAGACTGGAGAAATCGGAGGAACTGGGACAAAATAGCAGGAGTTTTCTGTTGCTTTTTTCCTTTCTCTTGGCGTACTCTGAGGCTAGAAATCATTTGTCTTACAATAAAAAGAAACATTTTCATTATTCCTTATTGCTGGTATTGTTTTGCCAAAGTATTTAAATAGTCCTATACATGCTTCCTAAAAACAACAGTCCCTTGAAATTAATTTTAATAAAACATGAATGGCTCTGTGATGGGTACATTACTCAACCCTGCAGCAACAAATTAAGGACACACACCCCAAGGGGAAGTCGTGCCCAAAACAATCATGTTCTCACAGAGTAGAAGTCTAAGATACTGGAACATTGATATTGTGAGAAATTAGATTCTGAATCTACAAGCACACGTTAGCAACATTAGTGCAAGTAGTCTCCAGTGGCTTTAACTGGGTAACTGATTATCTCTACTATAGAAAGGTGCACAGTCATGTCCTGTGTAGATATTTTTCCATATCTCGCACGAATTATTGGCTTTTTCCGAACAGCTGAAACCATCCTCAATCACATGCCCCACATTGTATTTTAGATGTGGAAGGCATGCTTACTTTTGCCTATCTGCAAACAATAGCAAGAGTTAGAGTATTCTGTTGTGTTATGCAGGTTTTTTTCAAATGCTTCGTGATAATTGATGCAAACCAAACGACAATGCCAGCTGAGTATTTAATGCATCCATTTTATGGGTTAGAGAGTTGTGAAACAAAAGCCAGAATCTACAGATCCCTTGAAGTCAGCAGCATGTGTTTGGTATCTTATGAACTCTTGAGGTTCTCGATTACTCTCAAGGGACTTAGATATCTTCAGAACCTTTATCAGTGAGATTATTTGTCAAGTTAACAAAATTCTAATCTTCAGGCATTTATGTTTAAAACTACTAGTCTAGAGAACTTTTCCAACTGATGCCGTGAATTGCAGAGTAGGGACAAGAGTAATCGCTGCACTGCTGTTTCTGCTTGGCAACAGGATTCGGGAAGGCCTCCTGCCATGGTGCAGTGCAAGGCTTCTGTGTCCATGTGGTGTCAGGCAATGGCAAGGCAGCTGCCGCAGGCAGCAGATGGCAAAGAGATCCAACCTGAGCTCTGGGCAAACCTCAGGATGCTCATTTTTGTCATCCTGCTTTAGTTTGGTTCTTCAGCTCCTCAAGAGACGTATCATCTGTACCTCTGCCTTTGATTTTATCTAGAACAGCAGTGTACCTCCCTGACTGAGGCAGCTGGTTACTGCAATACTAGGAATAAGAAATGATATTAACACAGAAGTTGTGCCATGGTTTTCTTATAAGCCTCTTGTGGCCAGGTAAGGAGTAAAATGATTTTTTTTTCTTTTTTCTTTTTTTTTTAAGTGAAATAATCTAAGGCTGTTTAGTCCATCTGGATGTATGGAAGTTCTGTCAACAGCTAAATGTCGAGCAACAGGAAAAAAGAGTGGAAAAACTGAAACTCTGTTACTACTTTTACTTCAGATATGTTTTCTGTGGCTGAATTACCTTTGTCAGGCTTTGTCCAGGGTGGATTGCAGGCACATATTTTCAGTGCCTTTCACTCCAGTGTTATAAAAAATTACTTGCTTGCCAAAAGGTCATACTGTTTTCATAATTGTTACAGGCTTACATATATTTAAAGACAAACTGGTTGCATAGAAACATTTTTGTGGGGATTTTATCTTAAGAGCAAAATATGGGATAGATTACAGTGGCTGAGCATCTTCCTGCTGCTGTATCTTAGACAGAAACATTTGTAATTCTCTGGTGTAATTTTGCCAAGTTCCAGTGATTAGGCAAGAATTAGTTTGGCCCCTTGAGTCTATATGAGTTAGACGTAACTTTTCTGTGAGAAAACAAAAAAGTGTCTATACAAGTTGAAAAATTACTTACTTTTATATTGGAAGGGGGATTTTAATACACTTTTAAAGTATATATTTATTAAGTGATGTTGTGAAGACAATTGTATTTTTAAAAGATTAACAAGAAGAAAAATTTCTGTTGTTTATATCCTTTGAAAGAGCTATGTATCATCCTGAAATGGAGGTTAGGGAGTTTACTATCCTAACAGGAAAGAAAACAGTATTCTGAAGAGAAGTCTCATGTGACTGTAGTATATGGTCTGATTCATCAGTTAATGTGCCAGGTTAGGCTTGGCTGCCTACCCCATTATCATGGTTGTTCCTGTTTCTGCTGCTTCAGTGGGGCTGGGTTCTCTGGTAGTCTACAGCTGAAGAGTTTAAACAGCAGCTCAAGGACAGGAGAGTTCTTATAAATGTCTTTTTACTAATTAGTGTCTAAAAAATATTCTTATTCCAACCAACCAGGATTGCCGGTGGACAGATGATATTCCACTAACCATGGTGCATGAGACTGAGGCAGTCTTCAGGATGTAGTAAATTAGCAGATGGCAAGGGAAACAATTGGCTTATTAAACTTAATGAACTCAGAAGCTTATTTGCTCAAGAAGTATGAGAGCTTGTAGGGTTTTTTGAGATACTTGGTAGCACAATGATGTTGTGTTTCATTAGGAGCTGGGGAGTTGAATCTGCATGTGAGGCTTCAGACTGATGGGATCTGTGCATGATGCAGAGGTTGTGTACAGTGTATTGTTGTGCTACTGCAGCTATACTTGGCATACAGCATCCTCTACAGGTATAGGCTAATGTATATCATGGCAGAATAATGAACTATGAAGCCATTGTGTCTGACTTTATGATAGCTTTCTGATTTAGTTGCATTTAGAGGGTTATATGCCATAATTTTTTCTTTCATTAACCAGGAGGATCATTTTAATGCTGGTTTCCAGTTTTGTACCTTTTTGAGATTGCCTTTTTTGTAGCTATTATTTTGTATATGTGAGACACTTGGGAAGAAATAGAAGCCATCCAACCCATATGAAAAACTTTGCAATAATGCTTGCTGTAGTAAGTGTTGAGATGTCTGCATTTTCCTGACCTTGCAGGTGGCAGAGATCTGCTGTGATACCAGATGTCAGGCTAAAATAAGAAATATAGAGAGGCATCATTACGACAAAAAATGCTTCTTTTTTACTGCTAGCATTTAATTCAAAATACACTATGTAGGCTTATCTCTGAGATTCCAGAGTGTATATTAGAATTTTAAATTCTAGAATTAAGATTTTCAGGCTTAAAACTGTTGTTATACATACTCATAATCATGTTTGTACTCTAATTCTGAGAACTTTGTCTAAGAGTATAAACTAAAAATGCTAGAACTTAAACATTGTCACTTGATTCTTGATTAATGGTGACTTTCTGTTCACTTCTTTTACCAATCAAGCAGATGCTGAAGATTCACACATTCCACCTCACTTTGTACCTGCTCATTGTGCTTCTTGAATCCTCACAAGTAACTTCAAACTGTAATAATGTGAAAGCTGCAAATAAGTTTTGATAATTTTAATCCTTAGGAGAAAATGGACCATGCTCTGAATTTTTAAAATGTAAATTATATTTGTCAAGTATTCCTGATTTATATTGCTATCTAGAAAATTTAAATTAAAAAAGCAAACATTTGTGTTTATTCACAACTTAATTCTTTCTCCAGAAAATCGTAAACAAGCTTACATGAAATCAAATTTTCTGCCTTCTTTGCTGCTGTCTAGCCATACTAGACTACCCTACAGTGTAATTAATATGCTTAGTTCAATACAACAGTACAAATATGTCTTTCTTTGGAAACCCTCTCTTTTGGATGTGTCACTGAGAACACAAGAGTTAGGAGAACTGCATTAGAATTATCCCGCTAAGTAAAACCAGATATATGACCACTACTAATATCATGTTCCCTATTGCTAAAATTCTTAATGTGTGTAGAGAGATCTATATGATTCTCCACCTTCACTAGACCGAAAAAACAGCAAAGACTTTTTACAGACTGAAGTTTGAATGTGTTCTGTATCCTAAGACCTAAAAAGTGTAAATTTTTTTTTCTGTATATCTAATTGAAATACAATATTTTTCTCTGAATTCTGTTGATTAACTGCAAGGTCAGCCATTTTTATTTCTATAAATTGAGGCCAGTTTGCCTAAACCTCTAAATAGAGTCTTTACTTCTATATTGGGTCTGGCTGGGATGGAGTTAGTTTTCCCCATAACAGCCCTCAGAATGCTGTTTTATATTGGTGGCTTGAGGGGTTTTGGTTACTGGTGAGCAGTGCTGGCACAGCATCAAGGCTGCCTCTCCAACATTTTCCACCTCCCAGTAGACTGGGGGTGGGGAAGGTCTTGGAAGGGGACAGATCCAAGATGACTCACCCAAACTGACCAAAGGGATATTCCATACCATATAACATCTGCTCAGAAATAAAAGCAAGGGGAACAGAGGGGGAAGGGGGGGCATTCGTTATTTATGTTTGTCCTCCAGGGTAACCACTACGCTTACAAAGCCCTGCTTCCCAGGAAGTGGCCAAACATGGGAAGCAGAGAATAAATATTTTGTTCTTATTTTGTTTCTGCATGCACAACTTTGCTTTGTTTCTAGTAAACTGCCTTTTGGCTTTGGCAGTTTGGGGTTTTTGTTCCATCTTATTTTCTCCCCTCCCCATCCTGCTGAGGAGGGGTTGATAGAGCAGCTTGGTGGGCACATGGCATTTAGGCAAGGTCAACCCAACACAGCTTCCCTCTGTTTTGCTCTTCTGTGGCTGCATATGCAAACAGAGTACGTGTGTGTGTTTGTGAAGAAGTGCACATGCATTTGCACATCTGTGCGGTTGCATGGATGTAGAGATGTATATTCTTGTATGCACATATATGCATATATATATCTATCTATGTATACACTTATGAATGACATTCTGTAATAGGGAGCTATAAATTTAAACTGGCTAGATTTATTAATCTTTGCTTTTGTTTTGTTTTTAAATACACACCAAAGATGGCTTGCATTCTTTTACCTGCAGATTTCCTCCCAAACTCTGAATTAAGTGGAATATTAGATTACTAATACTAATGCTAATCACAGTGTCTTCGCCCTTTACAACAGGAAGGTTAAGGCAGTGTAAAAGCATACAACAAATAGGATCAACATGATCGAAGGTTACAGCAGCCAAGAGTAGATGAGGTGGCCATAGAACACTAAAAGATTAAAAGAGGGTAAAAGGCTAAGGAGGACCAGCTGGCTCTGTAACATATTACTGTTCAGAGTGCATTGCTGCTAAATTGAAAAACAGGTTCAGACTGCAGGTTTCCTGGATGCTGCAGAGTGGAATGCATACCAAATGTGGTTACTTCAGCCTGGATAAAGAGTAGGGGAACATGAACTATTGAATGTTACTGGCACTGTTAGCAACTGTTTACTCTTTCTCTTGGGCATAGGTTAAGGGCAGGGACAAAGCACAAAAATCAAGAGAAAGGAAGTGGATGAAACTAAACAGTCTTTGGAGGCACTGTAATCTCTTATCAATTGCAAAGTAGGAATGAGGTATCTTCTTTTTCAAAGTTATTTATTTTATATGCATGCTATCAGAATGTACCTACAAGTCATTTACAGGTTTTTTGACATTTACTGAGAAAAGATGATTATCTCAGTCTGGAAATAGAGATCTGTGACTTCAGCCCCTTTCTTTATCACAAATGTCTGTGTAACCTAGAGCCCATCTGTGGCCCACTGCCACAGGTCTTATAAGCAATGCCAACAAGGACAGGTAAGAAAAAGATACTGCCTCAGTCACCAATCTAAATCTAGAAAAATCTGTATTCCTGTTCACTTTCTGATATAGACTGCCTCTGCAACCTTCAGAGTCGCATTGTCTCATCTAAGGCTAAGGTCCCCATGGGCAGAATAGTACTGCCAGTCTGTAAGAGTGTCCTGAAGGTAGGTGCCCTACACGTGCTGAGAAGACATTTCTGATAGAAGTTAGGACTAGGCAAGCACATGTGCTTTATTTTCTGGGGTATTTCTATAATGACATATCAGTACACAGAATACTTAAAAACCAAAACAAATGTCAACAGGACAAGGTTTGTAAAGGCCTGCTTTATAACTGTGAAATGCTTGCCGGTGTTTCCACACACCTAGCAAAAGCAAGAGATCATTCTCAAAGTGGGATTTTTCCAGGTTTTTTTTTTTTTTTTCCATATTTATTGAATGGAACTGAAAGAAATTAATTGGAAATCAAATTGGCTTATTTTTTTACCATGCTAAAATGGTAGGTATTCATGCAAGGACCCGCACTGAGAAAAGTTAATTCTTCTAGAGAAAAAAGTAAGATTGTATCCCCAGGTGGACACTTAGGACTTACATGTTCTCTAGGGGACTTTATTACTTATGGAGCAAGATATCAGTGAGCATGGTTTTTAAAAATGTATTTAAAAAAAAAAAAATCTGCTCTTTTAAATTTTGTGCTTTATTGTAAATTGGCTTTCCATTCTTCTTGTGATTAGATCAAACTTTGCTGGAAAAAGCCATCATTATATACTTTCTGGCACAATGGATTTGAAGCCAGTTTCCCAAAAAGCATCTTTAGTTGAATCTGTTCTTTGTGTATTTTGTGTGTTGCAGCAAAACATCTGTTCAGCTTCTTCAGCAGCAAAGTGCAAAGAGCAGATTGAGTTTAATTCTTTACACCTTGAATGAAGTAAGACTCGGCTAGAAGTTCTCTTTCCTAATTTTGTTTCCAAGAAAGGCTTCAATCTGTCCTAAATAAAATGGCTAGTGGATTAGGAAGGGAAATTTGTAATGCCTTCTTTGCATTCACCTGTTTACTTCCTGCAATGTGTTAATCCTTAGATGTTTTTCCCCAAAACAATATCCAGTTTTTATCATGTCATTATATACAGGAAAATCTTTTGAGCAATTATTTGGAAACAATTGTGAATTGCAGAAAAGTTTGTCATCAAGATGATCACTTGGGGAGAAAAATAATCAAAATAGAGTTTTATTAAAAACCAATCTCATCACTGTGGTAATGTATAGTAACATAAAATCACTGTAGCTTTACTACTGCAGGATATAATGATTTGCATGACTGCTGTATAGTTTTCTAAAAGAAGAAAATAAAAATAATGAATACCGCAGGAGAAGAAACATCTTGTCTTCTGCTCTCTTTAAAGTTAAGATTGCATGCTAATGTAATTTTAATGTATTAATTGACTTCCAAAATATCTGTCAGAGCAACTGACAAAAAAGAAAAAGTCCCAAGAGCTAAATTGAAGAAGACTAAACATTTTGAAGTGAAACATAACATTTAAAAATCACAATACTAAATACTAAACTATCCTTTAAAAAAAAAAAAAAAAAAAAAAACAACCAAAAACAACCAAAAAACAACAACCAAACAA
This sequence comes from Antrostomus carolinensis, assembly GCF_000700745.2. Classification (NCBI taxonomy): domain Eukaryota; kingdom Metazoa; phylum Chordata; class Aves; order Caprimulgiformes; family Caprimulgidae; genus Antrostomus; species Antrostomus carolinensis. The sequence continues at coordinate 10,294 of NW_010319624.1, read as the reverse complement.
CCCAAACATTAGATTACTGGTAATATCTATTTAGCCTACAGACATGTTGTATATTGCTAATGCCTTCCCTGTCAACCCTTTAAAACTGAAGAGAAATTACAACAATTATCAATGAAATTTTAACTGTTTACTGAAGTAGCAGCTTATTAGGATACAGGAACTGGCACTAAAATGAGAGGCTGATACTGGAACCTAAATTAAAAAATAAATGTGTATTATAGAATATTTCTTCAAAGATTAGCATACTATTTTTGTTTAAGCATTAGAAAAGCATGTTTTTATATTACTCTATATGCCAAAGTATATATAATTTTTATAATTATCGTTCTTATGGATAACTATGCATTGCAGTCATAACAGTCTGGCACAACTGGCAATGTGATATCTTGGATCTGGTACGTGAGTGCAGGGTGCTGCACTGAAGTGATGCATTGCTAGTAGAAGATAAGGTTAGAGTACAAAATAAGGAAAAGGCCATCTGAGACTTTCTGGACCTTTCCTTTACCAGGAGCCTTTAGCATGTATTTCAGTCTGCATAGGAAGAGCCTTTCTGGCATCATGATGTCTGATCTCATCCTTGCCACTTCTAAGATTGTTTTTATGCCTTTTTTTTTTTTACATTGTACACACTGAATGATGGGAGACAGGTGGGAGTAAGGAGCGACTGGCAATGCATCCTGGTCCCTTTGCGCCTAGCTCTTTTAAAACAAATAAACTGTCTTTCAATAAATTAAAAAAAAAAAAAAAAAAAGGAAAAATAAGTGACTTTTATATTATTTTTTTGAACAGCTGAAGCGGCTCCTAGTAGTCCCTTAGGGTTTCCAGGAACACAGTTGTGATGTTGTCAACAAAGGAAAAAAAGCATAGCAAAGTGAATGCAGTGCTCTTGCTCATCTGTGCCTGGACTGATGCAGCACTGGAGGAACAGCTGCTGCCTCTTTCCAGCAGTGAGTTCTGTGTGGGGAGTAGCCATGAAACTCCCTTGTTATTCCTTTAAAGAACAACATCATTTAAAATTAAAAAAAAATAAAATAAAATAAAATTGTGTGGCCCCATATAAAACATACCTCTGTAACTTTCCCCAGCTGCAACTCTGCTTGGGAAAATGACTTTGTGTTTTGCTGTGGTCCCTGTGATTTATCTAGGACATACTAAGCATAGTGCAGTCTTCCCTGTAGTTATCCTGTGAGGGGGATTAGGCTTGGCTAACAGCCAAACTCCCACCCAGTTGCTTGCTTTCACCCCTCTCTGCCCCTGCCAAAGAAGAACAGGAGGAAGGAAGTTCATGGGTCAGGATAAAGAAAGGAACATCAGTTACCATCACGGGCAAAATGGACTCAACTTGAGGAAAAATAACTTAATTAACTGCTATTTAAAATAAATATTTAACCAACAAAAGCAAGAATCTTGTCACAATTCTTCTTAGTGCTGCTCTTTAGATAAAGTGTATTTACCTGCTGCTGCAGACAAATATTTTCCCTATTGTCACATGTAGCAATTAGCTTACCTCTGAGATCTGGCAGAAAACAGAGGGCAAATTTTCAGAAACAGTGGTGAGATTCATGTGAAGAATTAAAAATAAATGCATACATATATTTAAAAGACAGGATAAACGGGCTGAAGCTGTTAAAAAAGCAAGGATAGAGAGAGGTATTTTGTTATGGCAGGCTGCAGAGGTTCAATATCACTTCAAGAAGTAAATTATTTTATTACTTGGCAAGTCTGCCCTTGCTTCTGGGTAGCTGTTGCGTTCCCAGGACTGCGCCAGAAGTAGCGCTGGCTGCTCTATCTCCGTTAATTTCACAGATTTGCACCCAGCTGTAGAAGCTACAGTGGCCATTCTGGGTGACTGCTTTTGCAAGCAGAAGTGCTTTTGCTACTTGATGAATCCCTTCATATTGGTAGATGAGGACTGACCTTGGCAATTATTTTAGTCTTCCAGGTCTCTCTCACATGCCATCTATCTTGGAAGCAGATTTATCTCAAATATCACTTAAACAGCTGCAGATTTCTGGATGTCTCAATCATGATCAGCAGCTTCATTGAGTGGGAGAACTAGCTGTTTCTCTGGTATTCAGTGCTTGGCTGGAGCTGCTAAATTCTACTTTTTTCAAATAATTGAAATAATTTATATATATATTTAATACTTGAAATCACTGTCCTATAAAAGTAGTAGGATTTAATCTAATTATAATATCTTATACATATATGTGTGTAATTCAGATAATTAAGGAAGTAAATGGCATGTTCGTATCTGTGTCCAAATTATTGTAACTGAAGCCTATCTCATAAAGAATATCCTGAGGTACCTCACAATTTATAAGAGGTACTGTATAGATAATGTATTTTTGTTTTCATCAAAAGACTATGAAGGTAGAAAAGTTAAGCACCCCAAAACTGGAAAATAACAAAACTGAAAGCAGGCTGACCACAGTTGTTTTTGGGGTTTTTTTTTTTCCATCAAAACCCTTTAAAAAAGAATTTCAATTTTCACAAAGTTATAAGTAACTGTTATGTGTACATTTCTTGTTCTCATTAAAAATGAAGGGTCCAAAATATTTTGTCTGATAAATTTTAACAAATCTATTTAGGAATTCTGATGCAGTGCCTTGTGGGAGCAGGAAGTTTCTTCATCTTATATCCCCATTGTTCTCAGTGGAATTAGTGGGGACTTTCACACACATTTTCTACCGCTAGGAGAAGGGGCTGCAGTCTGTTGTGGAAGAATTAGTGTAATTGTGAAGCCAATTAATGCTTTTCTGGACAATAATAGTTGAATGTGCTGTGGTAGCAAAATTGTCTATTATTTACAATGTAATCAAGCAGATACATTTGGCATATTTTGTCTGGATGAAGGTATTAGACTTCACTCTTGCTTAATTGATACCTGGACTTGTCTTTGAACTATACTGGAAGTATCTTTTTTGCTACCTCTGTCATTTTTCTTCTTAAATGAAAGAGATTAGTGAAGTTTTACTGGGTTAATTTGTAAGCAAAAGACTCAGTACTGCTGGTACCTGCCTTAGTATTGAAAACTCCTATTTTTTAAATGCTAAAAGTAAATGTGTGTTTGTATTCTGAGTGGCATTTATCTTAGAAAAATACAGGAAAGCAAAAATATTGCCTCCAGGAAAGAAATGACAAATAAACCTCCATCTTGCATGAACCTTTGCAATGGTATTTGGCACTATTCTAGAAATGGAAAAGTCATTGTAGGAGAAAAAAAGTGAACAGCTGTTTAGCTGCACAACATAATGATAGTACTTTACGCTTTCTGTTTTTGCATGCATGTTAAGAGACGTGGAGTTACTAATGCAAGCTGGGTATTTTATGCTTGCCTCAGTGAACTCAGGGAATTTCAAGCTGCAAAAAAATGGAAATTGAATATAAATTGTAACTAAGAAAAACAATTTCTAAAATGAAACTTCACCTTAAACTTGCATACAAACACAATTATGACAGCACATTACGAGAACTAGAGAGATTTATCCAATTTGTGTGTATCTAGTTTCAAATGCTTTAAAAGTATCTTCAAAGATTTTCCTTAGTCTAAATGTAGTTTACTCATAGCAAGTCATCTGGGACACATATGTAGCCTATTCCACTTCAGTTAGAGCACCTATGCATTTCTACTGTCTTAGTGTGATTATTCTGTACAAATTAAGCAAGTAATTTTCTCCACAAAGATTGCAAAATATTTTAGTCAAGAGTATCACTTGTTCTTTTTAGTGGTTTTCTACCCCCATCCAGGTTTTACCTGTTCAGTACGTCTCACATCACTAAAGCTTTAATCTGATTGATTTCTTCTATATTAGACATCTCAGATAAAACTTTCCCTTTGTGATTACTGCCCACAATACATTTCATTGTTTTGAACTGCATTCACCTAAAATCTGCCTTGTTGTAATAGATCTGTATTAAAAGTCCTAGTTGTTTCTGAGTGACCTGTCCCTTATAAATTAATCTTAACACCTACCAACACCAATTTTATTCTTGTTAGAAAATATGTGAACTAGGCATCAGATCTGGATGAAGTCTGTTTTATTTCAAAGTAAGGAAGGCCCAGTCGTGTTCTGATGCCCTTTGTGGTAAACTGTTCAACAGATAAATTAAAAGCATTTCATTATTGTCAGAGAGTTGATTCAGACCCTTTTGACCAATCAATAGCGGTGCTTATTTTGCACTCTAAAATATCCTCCCCTGAAAAATTCATCCATTTAAAATTTTTAGAGTGGCAATCTTTCTCTAAAATGGAGATTAAATTCATTCTGATGGAAGAGTAACAGCCATGAAAATTTAAAATGTATTTAATATTTTATTTTCTATGAAACATATACAATATAAACATAATTTCAAATACATATTTCTGATCCAGCTTTGGCATTGGAATCCTGTCTTGGTGTGGGAAGTGAAGTATCTGCTGAGTTGCATTTTCCGTCTTTTCTTTAGGACTCCTGTCTGTGCCTGAAATGTATATAAGCATTTCCCAAATTCTGTAAAAATATTGAGTTTGAACTTGGGCTGATCCCGCTGTCTACCCCAAACAGATCTGAGCCCCTCAGCATGCTTGCAGATCAACTGGCCTTGACTATTCAGTTTAGCCTGTTTATATTCTTTTTCCCTTCCTTGGTTGGATGAGCTAGTTTTTCCAGAGAGATATTTCGGAGCAGATGACAAATGAGTAACACCTAGAAACAACTGCATCCTTGCAGCACTTCTGGTGACTTCGTTGTAGTAACAGTGACCTGGGCTCTCTAGTCAGCAAAGGTGGCTGGGATTGAATAGAAATAAATATTACCACATCTAAAACTGTGATTTGTGAATATACTCACTGATAAAGCGCTGTTCCTCTTACTCCAAGGGAAAGGACCTCACAGCTACCTTGTTACTTCTTTTTGAATCCTAAAATACACGTAAATCTGTACAATTCAACAGGTATCTACAGGACAGTTTTCATATGTACAATAGGAATAGTCCTCCTGTGGTGGAGCACCCTATAGTCATACTGTAGGGTTATACAGATGAGTCTGGATAGAGGTTCTAAGTCACTGTCAGGATACAAGGAAAGAAATCCAGTAACATTTTTCCTCCTAACCTGTCTTAAAATTCTTATACTACAACGGATAATCCATTCAAGAATTGTAAAGGAATGCCTTCAGGATTTCTCACTGGTAAAAGCTCAAAAGGGAATTGAATCACTAGAAAATATGCTTGCTGTTCTGAGAATTTGTTAAGCATATTTTTACTTAATATGCACATAAAAATTCCAGTTTTTCATTTGTCTCTTTCACAGCAAAATCAAAAGCATAACTCAGCAATTTCTGGAAATGCCATTGTGGAAGACAAGTTTGTTTGGAATAGGTTGGGATATTTTTTTAATAACACAGTTGTGAGATTTACTCTTTCTTATGAGTCTGTAGGAAGACAAAGATGATTTTTCTAGGTTGGTTTTAGCAGCTTCATTTTTTGCTGTTCTGATGGAAAATCTGTAGGTTTTGTATTTGGCCAAATGTGCCTGTTGGACTTCATCTTCACTTCATTTTCCCTCTGGAGTTGCCTTTTTGTTTTTCCCTCTGTGTTCTTTGTAGGAATCTTATGCACTGGTGGTACTTTCTTGTGTTTCACACTGGGTTTTATGAAGCTTTTCTTTTATGAGCACCATACTGCTTCTTCACAACAGTTTCTGTTTGTCATATAGCTATGGCACTATTCCCTCTTTTGTACTTTGAAACCCACTGTAGAACAGAGGGGCAGATACTAGCGTTATGCAGTTGTGTTTATTTCTCACCTAAATTTCAATCACTGTCATGGTATTGTATAAGAAGCCAATCAAGTGCAAGGGAAGGCAGACTTGCAAAGGCTCAAAGACTCAATAAGGTGAAGACAATTGGCCTTATGGGTTGTTAGTGGAAAAACTGAGAATATGCGGTTTATTGAGGAGGAGATATTTTTGGATTTTGGATTGTGACTATGGGATGGCTTTTAACAAGAAAGAGACACTATTCCAAAAGTGCCATCAATGAAAAGAATATCAAAGTAGTGGAATGGTAGGAGAGGCAGGTGGAGAACTGCGTGCCTCTTTTCAGAGCACATATGCACACATATGTGGAACTTAGTGACCTCTCATACTATGCATACTTTTGTTAACTTTTGAAGGATTGGGGCATAGATACAATGCTAAAATAGACTGGCTGTTTGACATGGCTGTGGGGGGTTTTAGACATTTCATCAAGATTGCTCTTGCCATTAGATTATTTGAATGCAAAGAGAGACCTCTTGAATTAGTTCAAAGATCAAGCTTCTGGTCTGCAAGGTCTATTCTCTCCTGAACTTCTGTCATGTTGCCAAGTCAGAGAAGTTCTCAGGAACTGTGTATAACAGGGGGAGACTGGGGAACCCCTTGACAAAAATATGGGACAATAGCAGCTCTATTTTGGCCCTCACACCTGTTAATTTTATGTTAAAGTAATGAACTAGCAATCTAGACCACTGCAGCTTGACTATAAATATTTGTTTGGAGCATGTGTATTTTTTTGGGGAGGGAGTGGGGGTGCAGAGATAAGGGGTGATGAGTGGGGATGGGTTTACACATCAGAATTCACCTGTTCAGCAATAGCCATAGACTTAAGTTCTGTATTTATGTGCTATGTCAGTTAATGCTAAACTATATTAATTCCAGTAAAATTGAATCATATTCATTCCTTCTAGTGGGATTGTTGTGGTACATATGAAAAACTCTGTCCAGACATATAAAATATCAGATATAATATAATAAATTTTTCTATAGGCAGTGATACCAGTTATTCTTGTTGTGGAACATTTTATTTGGTTTTACTTTAAATTTAAAAACAAAGTTATGATCTTAACTCTGAAAATGCAATAATGCATTATCATCTTCTTTTATTCAGCAAACGACATGGACAGCAAAATATTGTAGGCTATCCTGTGAAGACCAAGGGAGAAACATATATGAAACATATAACATATATATGCTAATTTAATTGAAGCCAGTGCAACTTCTTTTTTTCTAGTTTTTGGGAAGTTTCATTACCTTATATTAACTCAAGCTAAAAGAAAACAGGAGTAGTGAAAAAATAAAAAAAATTAAGGTTTCACTGTATGTGACAATTATTATATTCCCTGTAATGTTATTTTTCAAAAATGAGCAGTGGAAGGTGTTTAAAAGAAAGCTGTAAAAACCTATAAGGTACTTAGTTGTGTGATACGGTACCATAGGGAGAAATTTCTTTCTGACTTATAATTTTCATCCCCTTGAACGTGACTGCAGATAACTGTTCTTACTCGTCTAAAGTGTCATAGCAGTACCTCCTAGGGACAAGTGTAACACTGTACAAACATTCACCTAGGGCTACAACAGTTAATGACTATTGTCTGAAAGACTACAGACTAGGAGAAATGGGCATTCACCTCTTTGCCTAGAGCAGCAAGTAACCCTACATCTAGTACTGGTACTATGAGTCCCATTGTAAATGAGGATTAGTGCCAGTACATTATTTTTCTCTGTGCAACAGCTGTGAATAATCTCCCCCTAAAATCTAACTGAAAGGTAACAAATATAAAACTAAAACATCTGTGCCAGCTATGCACAGCTGTGTCTGCCTCTGTGGCTATAGCTGCAGAACATTTGGTATGATAGTTGCCCATTTTTTTTGTGCCCTATTTAAAAGGATATCAATTTATAGGAGTTAACAGCACAATTAAAAGTAAAATTTGGGGAATCATTTGATGTTTTATTACATTTTTCATGTTTCCAGTGATTCTTTGTGGTTTCCCAGCTTTCCATACTTCATTCAAAATAAAATACTTTCAGGCATCCTTGACAGTAAGTAAACAAGCAGAAGTGTTTGATAAGAGCAAGTTTGCTTGTTAGGGAACCTGTCCTATCACTCCTACACTCCTTCAGTTCATCACGATATTACTCAGAAATTACTTCTGTTGAGCCCTGTTCAGACAAGCAACTGCACGTACTTAATACGAACTTTGAGTATTCCCATTTCCTATTATCTTGCACCTGGGTCTATGTTTTCTGTCTACATCCATGCACCCAGTGATCTTTTAAACAGATGTAAACCTGGACCAGGACACCTGGTCTGAACTTCCTTTTACTTCAACTGAAATTCAAATCCCAACCTTGAATTGTTTACCTCTGCTACTTTATCACCACTTTTGTAGTAGTGTTGAAATCCCCTTTACAGGTTTCTGGGGGACTTACTGAGGATATTAAATCTTGATATACCTGGTGTCATGATTACATCTATGTGCTAGTATAAGCCAGAGATATGGCCATCATAATAAACTTTGAGCAGGTGTCCCATTTTATATTCCACTTCCATCCCCTTTTAAATTTAATTTTAAAAACAGTCTTTAGCTTGATAACAGCATTTTTTTCTGGCTCAGTCACAATATGTGCATCTAACTTTTTTCATTTTCTGATAGTATGAAGTAATGTCTACTTAATTTCCAGATTAATTCTCCACATTAATCCTCTCACCAGTCATGTTAGCACATGGATATCTGTATCACTTGTGATACCCTTTTTTACTACCCTTGTGGCAGATTCTGAATGACAGGTAAACAAAAAACAATAACGAGCACACTTCAACATGAGGGAGCCCCAGGAGTTGCTTTAAATGACAACAATATCCTCAGTGTCTTCTTTAGCCTTTGTTACAAACAGAAATAGCATATTTTCTTTGCTAATAAATCCTTCACTCTGTCTTAGATACAAACTTCAACAGGGTTTTCCTGATTAAGTCTGGGACCATTCATGACACACATACTACATGTCTTCTGTGCACATTCTCCCTGGTTCCCTGCAAGTTGTTTGCAATGTATTTAAATTAGAACTGATCTTCAAGATTTCCTAGGGGATCAGTGTTCCACTGGAAATTGATTAATTTTATTGAAATTCATTCTAGGAAATAAGAAAAAAAAATTGTTCGATAACTCTAAAGAAAAAACATCTAAATTATTATGAATTGGCAGAAATAAAAAGCAAATTCACATAGGCTGGCCATGAATAAGTTTTAAGCTAGAAATTAAAGCCTCCAGCCATGAGAGGAGCACTTGCGAGTAAGAACCTCGGTCCACCCTTAGCTAATTATAAGTTGGAGCTTGATTACTAGTTGGATAATATAATGTATTTTATACAGTAAAAGATGGATTTTGACCACCTTCTAAAGTAATCTTCACTTTCATAGAATTATAGAATGGTTTGAGTTGGAAGGGACCTTAAAGATCATCTAGTTCCAACCTCCATGCCTTGAGCAGGAACACCTTCCATTAGACCAGGTTGCTCAAAGCCTCATCTAACCTGGTCTTGAACACTTCCAGGGAGGGGGCAGCCACAACTTCTCTGGGCAACCTGTTCTAGTGTCTGACCACCCTCACAATGAAGAATTTCTTCCTAATATCTAATCTAAACCTACCCTCTTTCAGTTTAGAGCCATTAACTTTACAGAAAGCCTAGATGAATACATTAGATACTCTACAAGGAGAGATTGTGAGACTTATTTGTTAGCTTTGTGTTGATAAAAATCCTTTTCAAGGCTTACTTTGTGCTGTTCTGACCAACATGAAAGTATTGATGAGTCCATGAACTTATGGTTCCAGAAGCAGAGTCTCTTGGTTTCTGCTGCTGGGAGAAGTGAAATTCCTGCTTGTTCGGCAGCATAGATGAACCCAAGCAAGAGCTTGTGTAGCACCTGACATTGAATGTGCCAGTAAAATGTTTAGTCTTTAATGAGAACAAAGTGTACTTCCAAATGTACTTATAACACATTTTTCCAAAATCCACCCACTACACTACAGTTATTCCTTTAACTGATAATTAGCTGAGATACAGTTATACAGGATTGCTACAACCTACTGTGCATGGACTGTGTTAAGAAAGAGTCTCTATGTTGAGACAGAATTGCTGATGATACAAAGCTGGGAGGAGTGGCTGACACACCAGAAGGTTGTGCTGCAATTCAACGAGACCTGGACAGGCTGGAGATCTGGGCAGAGAAAAATTTAATGAAATAGAATAAGGGCAAGTGAAGAGTCTTGCATCTGGGAAAGAACAACCCCAGGTTCCAGCACAGGTTGGGCAATGATCTGTTAGAGAGCAGTGTAGGGGAAAGGGATCTGGGAGTCCTGGTGGACAGCAGGATGACCATGAGCCAGCACTGTGCCCTCGTGGCCAGGAAGGCCAATGGCATGATGGGATGTATTAGAAGGGGTGTGGCTAGTAGGTCAGGAGAGGTTCTCCTCCTCTTCTACTCTGCCCTGG
>NW_010319623.1:0-23746 GCF_000700745.2 Antrostomus carolinensis | reverse complement strand
ATATAAAATGCATAATTTTTTTTTGCTAAAAGACAAGTGAGCCAAAATTTTAAAACATGGACCAATAAAAGGTCATCATGCATAGAGAGAGCCTAGATGTGGAAAACTTCAGACCATACAGTAAACTTGAATGGCTGAGAACAAAGAGAGCTGAAGACCGTGAAACATTTTTTAATAAGATTTGATCACATCCATTCTATAATTATGCAGTAGTTTGTATGGTTTCTTTTGTTCTGCTTACTTTAAGTGAGGAAATAATAGTTACAGTTGAATGTCTTCATCAGAAGTTACTTTCATCAAGCTAAGTATGCCCTGTGGAGAGGCTGCATGTTTAATTCTTACCCTATGCTAAACTCAGTGTATAATAAAGTGAAAGATTCATTAAAAACTTAAGAAATGCAGTAAATATTTATTCTTGAATAATGCAGCTAAGGCAACTGTGCTATCACTTGAACATTATAGCCTTGTGCAGTTATTGGCACATAAGATGGTATATCCAGTCCAATATACAAACAATTGTGTTCTGCATTTAAAAGGCTCTAAGTTGTTATCCATTAGCAACACCAAAAAGCCACTACCTGCACTACCAAACTGCTCATACTGAAGTGGTAGCTAAAACAGAATTTGAAGATGCTAAACTAAGCAAATATCCAAGTGGTGTTTTCAGGGTGCAGTGTGTGAGCTGCTGCCAGAATTCGCACAGATTCAGTAGGTAACCTGTTCTGGCATTGCCTCTGTCCAGTTCTTACTTTTTCTCTTTTCTTTGGATCTTTTTCTGGAACAACTGCTATGTTGTCTTCAGGGCAAGGTGCAACCTGAATGTAGTTGAGTAAATAATTTTTTCTTATGTAAAATAGAGAGCAAAGAAGACAGGCAAAGTACAGCACGATCACAGTACATCCAGAAGCCATGAAATTCTATTGTTACTCCCTGATTTTAGTGCCTTATTAATTTTTGAAATTTTCCATGCTTGATCTTTCCCCAGAAGTGCTTTCTGTTTTTTATGCTTGACCAAATTTGCCTTGCTCCTCTTAAGAAATAAGAAAAAAGGCAGCGAAAGAGACGGCTAGGGGAGGGAGAGAGGAAGGAAGGAAACAAGGAGGGAGGGAGGAAAGGAGGAAAAGTCAAGAAACTAGAGTGCCATAACTGCAAAATTGTTGTTAGTAAAAGATTATTTTGCAATGGAAGGGTATTAGACTTCATTTATGGAAAACGTTTTCCTTAAAAGCAAAAATAGATGAAACTGTTTCTGATGTCAGTCTGTACATGTTTCTGTTCTTTTAACAAAACAAAAGCTCCATACTGGCCAAGATTCATGTTTTGACTGTCACTGTTCTCTAGGGACAATTCCCACACTTTTCCTATCCTACATGATAGATTTTTTTAATGGTACATTCTCCCATTGACATTTCAAGACCGACTGAGGAGAGCCACAAGGTAAACTGGCAGAGGCAGTGCAGAAGCCAGAGCCCTCTACCTGCCCTCCAAAACACTTAAAAATCCACAGTATAACTGTATATAAATAGGCTCAGTCTACATCTATGTTAGGAAATTAAATGGGCCCAGACACTGGAATTCAGTTATCTGCTCTGTTAAATTGTTAGAACAATCATGGTATAGTCTGATTTTGACCTGAACCATGCAGTAAAGACCCAGCAATTTTGGGCACCATTCGCTATTCCCGTTTGGCAGTTTGTAAGGTGGGAGGCCACTATGGGACTTTCATAACACAGACGTGGCAAAACTGTGCCAGCTGCTCTCAGAACCCATGAATGGGCAAAGCATTGTTTCTTATAACTATTTTAAATATGGAACTTCATTGATTTTGGCAATGGATTGTATGACAAGTTTTCCTTCCACAACAAAGAGCAGGATTCAATGGTACAGATAATTTATCACAGACCTGTGCTTTTCTTGTGCCACAAAACTTATTTAAAGAATGGCAGAAAACCGTGAGTTTCTTTCAATAAGTAATGATGGGATTTTATTCTGTGACATCTTTGTGTGGCAGTGACTCTGATGGACTGATTCAGAATAGAGTGTAAATCTGCTTATTTCTTTGTGTCAATCTAATACAAAATTACTTCTCCTGGTCATTTATTGACTAGGTCAAATGAGATTAAATCTTACAGAATAGAATCAGAAAGAGCATTTCAAAACAGAAACAGCAAAGACTTGAATGAAGAACTACTTAAATACTTTAATCTTACCTCTCTGAGGGGATCATTGAGCTCATTCAAAATGTTTTCTTCATCAAAGATCTTGCCTTGGTAGCGGTGCTCATAGTAATCATGGATCTTCTGGCGCATGTCAGCAGGTAACTTGTGGAAAGACATGTACTGTTCCACTTGTTTGTACTGTCAGGACAATAAATGGAAGAATCAGAAAAAAAAACCTCAAACATTTTTTAGTCTCAAAAGGCATCTAGAAAATGAAAATTAATTTATGTATCCACTTAAGCCTTACATATTTTATAAAAGTAACATTTTATTCATATGTCAGAGAACCCTCACACAATTATTATCTGATTTAGTATTACACGCATGACAGCACAACTACAAATTACAGAAACTGCCTTTAGTGGTGATGATAATATCCACATTAATATATAAATCCTAGAAGCCAAACCCTCACAGTTGTCATGTGTTCCCTAAATTCCCAGCAATACAGAAAGTTGTGAAATACACCAACACCATTTTTAGCTTACTCCATGCAGCAGACAGGGAAACTGTACAGTGTGTATTGACATCTCTAGTGCTGCATTCAGAGATTCTGAGGTGTGAAATTTCAAAAACTGGCTGTGTTGTATTAATATGCAACATATTAATGTTGTGTATGCTTATAAAGTGACTAAAGAACAAAGTTGTGGAGATAATGAAGTAGAAAGCATTCCTCAGGAGGAATGAAGAGAAGAGAGAAGTGAATCAGAAAAACAGGCATGGCATCAGGAAACAGAAAGCGGGGGAAGAGAGATGTCAGGACCCAGGAGACTCAGAGGACCTCACTTCATTTACGTTACGCATTTGGTTTCCATATATCTGTCCTGTATTCTGCTTTGTTTGCTTCCCTTCTTCAGAAGTCTTTTTGGATAACATAATTTTTGAATCGTAGAATCACAGAATGGGTTGGGTTGGAAGGGACCTGTAAAGGTCATCTAGTCCAACACCCTTGCAATAAGCAGGGACATCTTCAACTAGATCAGGTTGCTCAGAGTCCCGTCCAACCTGACCTTGAGTGTTTCCAGGGATGGGGCTTCTACCACCTCTCTGAGCAACTTGTGACAGTATTTCATCACTCTCATCGTAAAAAATTTCTTCCTTATATTCAGTGTAAATTCACCCTCTTTCAGTTTAAAACCATTTCCCCTTGGCCTATCACTACAGGCCCTGCTAAAAAGTCTGTCCCCATCTTTCTTATAGGCCCCCTTCAAGTACTGAAAGGCTGCAATAAGCCCTCTCCAGAGCCTTCTCTTCTCCAGGCTGAACAGCCGCAACTTTCTCAGCCTTTTTTCATAGGAGAGGTTTTACATCGCCCTGACCATTTTTGTGGCCTCCTCTGGACACGCTCCAAAACAAACATGTCTTTCTTTATGATAGTTTAACTTAGTTGGCAGCCAAACAAGACACAGCCACTTGAAACTCCCCCACCCCCCCCCACTCCCTTCCCTCCCTATCCAGGGAATCGGGGAGAAAATTGGAGAGGTAAAGGTAAGGAGACTTGTAGGTTGAGATAAGAACAATAATATAATTAGGGTAAAATAGAATTAAAATAATAATAATAATAAGAGTAATAAAGATAACAACTATATATATATGTGAGTGATGCAGACTACAATTGCTCACCACCCCCTGATAACTATCCTGGAGGAGCGAAAAGGAACCCCGAACTCGCAAACCCGGAAAAACGAGCCCGAGCAATTCCCAAGAGAATCACCCCCCTTTTCCGGTCAATCCTGGTTAATATACTAAACATGACATAATATGCTATGGAATATCTTATTGGCATATCCAACTGTCAATTCTGGGTTTTACTAACTGCTGCACTTTTCTTCTCCACTTCCCCCTTCCAGTCCTCTGCTCTTGGAAACTGCCCAAGCATGGTGTCCTTGCAGTTATCAACATTTCCTCTCATAACAATCCTCACTGGAAACAAAACACAGTGCTTTCTAGCTGCTAAGAAGAAAATTAACCCTATCCTAGCAAAAACCAGGACGGCTTTCTTTGACCTTCCTGTTCTGGCTGACAGATCTGTAGAAGCCCTTCTTCTTATTCTTTGTGTCACTTGCCAAGTTCAGCTCCAGCTGTGCCTTGCTCTTCCTGACCTCAGCCCTGCACAACTGGGCAGTGTCCCAGGATACCCGTCCCTGCTCCCACTGCCCGTGCATTTCCTTCTTGCCCTTTCGTGTGACCCGCAGGTCTTCACTCAGCCATGCCGGCCTCTTGCCTTCCTCGCCTGATTTCTTACACCTGGGGATCGAGAGCTCTCGCGCTCTATGGAAAGCATCCTTAAAGATCTTCCGGCTCTGTTATGCTCTCTTGTCCCTAGGGGCAGTTTCCCAAGGGGTCCTATTAACTTACTCCTTGAAGAGCTGGAAAGTTGCTTTCCTAAAATTCATTACTTTACTCTTTGCCTAACCCATATCCCTCAGGATTGTGAACTCCATCAGTTCATGACCACTGCAGCTCAGGCTGCCTCCAATCTTAATGTCACCAATCCGCTCACTTGCGTTGGTCCCCCAGCAGGATGAGAGCCTGCAGGCATGATGCCTCCTGTAGCTGGAGTGAGAAGGCTTCATCAGTGGCCTGTAGTAGACACTAATCAAAAGGTTTCCTTTGTTTCCTCGGTCTCTAATTCTTACTCATTTTTCAGAAAAGAAAGTCCTGAACCAAAACACTCAGAGTTGTACTGTACTAAACTGCTTGATACATCCAAGACCCACAAAATGGAGAAGTTGCCTAAGCCACAAATGGACAAGTACTGCTTGACCAAGACTTTCATCCTTCAGACCTCCCATCCTTGTCTCAAAGAGGATGAGGCACTGAGACACAGAAGGATAAGCCACCTCCCAGGCTTATGGGTAAATTAAAATTTGGCAAAAACTTGGTTTACTTATGTAAAGAGTTTTAATTTATTTATTTTATTTATTTTTTTTCATGCTTAATTAGGCAATTTTAACCTTTTTCAATGAAAAAAAAATGAAGTCTTAATTAGGATCAGTATCTCTGTAGAGCAATTAAATGAATTTATAATGTACATGCACTCGTTATGAACTACAGCACATATCCTTTAACTTATATAATTGAAGGCTGCTCCATCCTCTGAAATTGAAATTAGTTTTTGCTTTGCAAAGTGGCAAAAGATTAGATGAGGCCACATGTACAACATGCATTCCAGAAATGAGAGGAAAGTAATTTTGCATGGGACTACTTAACAATATATGATGAATATGTAAATCTGATTTAACCTCTGTACAGCTATTTTGCACCTCTGAAGCAAGAATTCTTCACCCTCATTCTTTAGAAGCGAGATTTAAATTTTCATGCTCATCATTGGTTTCTGTTCTGACACAGAGAAATTTATCCATATATTGTGGGTTTGAATCAGAGTCCTGGGTCACAATAAAACAGACACGCTCTAGTATAACAAAGCATTGCTTCTAAAATTACCCTACTAATCAGTTACAGCTAATCTAGGCATGGATTTACTTAGAGGGAAGGGACATGAGATTGCTCGGTGCTCTATATATATCTCACTAAGGTGGTCACACAGTCCCAGTTACTGGGCAGTGTTCCAGCTTTTCTGCAGCAAAGCCAAGGAGATGCTGGACTGCGCGACATCCCCTTTGTGTCTGTGTCCAGCCCCCCATTGCTGTGGCCTCATGTAAGGATATGTAACGTGTCGTGTTGGGAGCACACATGGACAGGAAAAGAACTTCACTATGCTCCCTCGCACAGGGGATGCACCCTTCTACCCAATCTTGTTTGCATGCAAATGTGCTTGAGTAACACTAATAAAGAGTAATTCTCGCTAATAAAAAATACACATTTATTGAGATGTATAATACAAGAGAGCTGCAAAGGACTTTTATACCAGAATGACCTTGAAGAGAACATTCATGCTAAAAGCAATTTGCTTTGCCAGCAATTTACACTGCTCCCTTTCATTAGTGCTGTTATTCGTGCTTTCTCCTACACAAGTAAGTTCTTTACCAGAGTTTATGCTTACACATGAGAATTTTAGGGAAACAGAAAAAATAAAACTCGTAGGAATGCAATGCTTACCACTGGCATGTCTCAAAATATTTCCAAATTAAGAACACATAGAAAAACAGGGACAGCTGCATATTATCAACATTTTATTTAAAAGATCTATAACAAGGAAGTTAAAGTCTCCCACAATTCCCAGAAACATTTAACCATCTAAAATACTACCAAGGTGTCTTTCCACGTCAAAATATCTGACCCTATGAGTGTAGAGTATACTATCACTATCATCCTGTAATACAAATCTTTTCCTAACCTTTCTCAGTGTGATTTTGACTCATATTCAGTATCATTCATGCTATTACTACCCCATTTTTGACATTCTGTCATAGCATTCATGTGGTGTTCCCTCAAAACTTTTAACTTATTCTTTTCTTCAGCAACTGGTATCTTTCACTAACTCAGTCCAAGTGATATTTTTTTTAATTATTATTTCTCAGAAAAGCAGGTTCATTTATTAAGTTCGTGATATGCTATTGGTAACATCGAGGGTTTCCCAGATTGGTTGTCACTGTGATGCGTCACATGCTAGTTGCAAAATTATGTGCTAAAATGAAGATACAAAGAGAGAAGAATTGATACAGTCTTGTTTATTTTGTGTAATAAAACACTAATTTGTTTAAGTGAAATTTGAAGAATATTTTCTCACCAATAATGGTTAGAAATTGAGACATTTTTCACTTTTAAATAATCATACTGATTTTTGTTGTTGTTTTATTTTACTCATAAAAAAATGCAAATAACTTAAAGATAACTGAACTATTTTCTGGGAAAAAATTACATATGAAAAAGGTTTAAAAATTTTCATTAGCACTGTGAATCCCTTGAATAAATATGAAAATTCAGTAGCTTCTTCACCTGATTTTTCTAAGTATGATTTTACATATGAAATTGATAAAATTTTCAGTCAAGTTAAATTTTGTCAAATCTTTGTATTTTAATCATCAAAGAACTGCAACTGATCCTGAGTCATCCATCAGACCTGACACTTGGACCTGTATTTTCATATGTGAGTAGAATAATTTCTCTCTAATGACTCTTCTCATCACAATGTATCCTGTATATTTTCCCTTACAGACTGAAAATTTTTGGTTTTTAGGGGTTTTTAGTTTTGTTTTTTCTTCTTTGTTTTTGCTTATTCAGAAAAGAGGTGTCTTAATTCCACATTCAGAAAAGCACCTCTGATCCTTTTCTTAAATCTGTGTGAAATAACTTGCAGAGCCATAACAAGTTCCCTCAAAACTGACTTTGATTTCTTTTTTTTTTTTTACTTTTCTTAAGCCACATGAGAAGCATCACACTATATTCAAAATATAAATGACTGTGTTAAAGCTCTCTTTTTAAATTTCAACTTACCTTTCCATACTTGCTCCTCCCTGACATCAAGAAGCACCTGATTTTCCAGGGAGGGCTATATAGTAAGGGACTCCACACGTGCACATCTAAAGGGATGTCAGAGACCTCTAAAGGTAATGGCAAACTAACTACAATTCTAAGGGTTCTGAGGAGGGAAAGAAGAGGCACGCAGGCTCTTCAGCAGAGCCTGCACTTGTTGAAGACATGGCCAGACATAGGATAAAAAATGAGAGTGCTGTTTTGTCTAATGCTACTACACCAAAGTATGAGTTTATTTCTATAAAACCCTAAACATGGTCCAATTAACCTCAATATTTTTTCTGGTAATCAAACACTTTCAGACTGCTTTAAAAAAACTCTTAATCCATAATGATGTAACTGACTACTAGTAAATGAAAAGATTGCCATCTTTTTTTCTTTCCCTGGATCAGCTGGCTTATACTCTGAAATACGGAGATCACAAGCCTTCTTATCTTACTTGATATGATCTTAAACGCTTTTATCATCCATACAAATACCTATTTTTGTATCCCTATGTGCTTCTATACTATCTACACTTTTTTTGCCCTGTACAAAGAGTATGCTCCTTTTGCATTTTAGTCTTCCTCTCTCTCAAATTTATTACATGCTGTCTTATACTTTTATAAAAATAAAGGGTATTTTTGAATGGTGATGCTGTTTTTCATACCTGTTACAACTAAGTATTCCTAGTCTTTTCAATAGCTCATTGAATGGAAGAAATACTTTGTTGCTAACCAATTCACAACTATCTCTTTTTTAAGATGAGTACTGAATTGTTGATTACTGATGAGTACTAAATAAGTAATTGTTGAGTACTGATGAGTACTAAAATGACTATATATATTAATATGGTTTATATGCTCCACTGTGATAATTTCAGTAATTTCTATCCCAGTGTTTTATATTCAACACTGAAATGAAAATGCCCATAAATGCTACACAAATAAACAAATGAAATTGCTGAAACAGGCAAGAACTAAGCTCATTTCAAAATTAAATAGTATTTTATAGATTTTTCCTGAAAAGCACCATCCAGTAATAACTGTTTCTTGTTGCTTCAGCCATAATCTTATTCATGGACTCCTTGTATGTAGCAAAATTCTGCTGCCATGTTCCTCCAGCAAAAAATGAGTAGTATGATATCGATTATATGAAGTCTTTAGTAGAGTTGGTTAGGAAACAACAATTATCCTTAAAAAAATACATATAGAAAAAGGCAAAGTAGAGGAATGAAATCTTTTTAATAACAATTTGCAACTTGTTCCCAACAATTCCCAACAAGCAGGGAATATGTTTTAAAATTAAGACAGTATCCTAATACAGGTAATACCCCAGTTAAACCAGTAAAATAGCAAATTGAATGCTGATCTCTCACAAGATATTTTAGTACATAAGTTGAGCCTACCAGGTTCTTTCCTCATAATAGTTCATAACTAGTAAGTTGCCCTTTTTAGCTGAAAAAATTGTTAAGTCCTAATAATTTTTACAGCTCAACAGTCAGTCCTTGATACAATAAACCATAAAAATATACAAAATATGTGAAACCATCAAACTAATGATATTAGTGTATGGTAGCTGAACCTGAACCTGGTCACAACCAAACTACTTGAATACCTTTCAGGAACAAGTGCCAATGTCAGATTTTTCCAAAATATCAACACTTAATAACTTTTATAACTGACTAGTTTTTCAAAAACCCTAGGTCCCTGAACTTTTACTTGAAAATCCAGCTTGCACGATATGCCTTTGCACTTCATACAACAATTTTGTGCTTGGCACTAGAGCCTCGCTTCTCGGAAAGTTCCCCCCAGAAAACTATAAGGATCCATAAAAATGTTTATGTTCAGGTTCTGTCTCCTTTTACCATAAATATAATCCTGACTCTTAAACTACATTAATAAAATACTGTAAATGTATTTTTAACATATTGTATAACATGTTAATCCAAAATGAATCACATACAGATAGGCTAGGGGGGGGAAAAAAGAGGAAATAGCACTTTACTTTATTGGAGGTTTATATCCAGTCAAAGACACAGCTTTAAGAATACAAAATTTTAAATGAGATGTGTGAAAAAAAAAAATAAAACCAATATACTGATTACAGATGTAAAAAGAAAGCAGAGACCATTTGCAAAATCCCTCTGCTGAATTAAGCAAGTTCTGTCCCACAATTTAGGTGCAATAAATTCATCAATATTCTTAAAATGGGTTGAAGACAGTTGCCTGTCATGTATAAAAGAATCTAAGCAGCATTATAATACACAGGAGATTTAACTTGCTGAGAAGGAGCAGAAAGGTGAGAGGAGGCAATTTGTTCAAGATGAAGCCCTTCTAAATAATGAACATTAAGCAAAGAACCATCACCATTCTGTGTGGTTTCTAAACTACATCAGGAAAAATAGGTCCCTCAGTTACTGAATTTATTCCCCTGCTATTGCAAAGCTTCACATCATGTAACTCCTTACAAACAAATTAAGACATCTCAAAAACATCACTCCCACTTCCAATAAAGGGAGAAAGGAAGACTCGGGTAACTATAGGACAGTGAGCCTCACCTCTGTGCCTGGGAAGATCATGGAGCAGATCAGCCTGGAAACTATGGCAAGGCACATGCAAGACAAAGGAGGTGATCTGAGACAGCCAACACAGCTTCACCAAGGGCAGATCGTGCCTGACCAATCTGGTGGCCTTCTGTAATGGAGTGACAGCATTGGTGGACAAAGCAAGGGCAACTGATGTCATCTACCTGGACTTGCGCAAAGCCTTCGAGGGATGCATGGTCCCTCACCACATCCTTATCTCTAAATTGGAGTGATATGGATTTGAAGGCTGGACTATTCGACAGGTAAAGAATTGGTTGGACAGCTGCAGCCAGAGGATTGTGGTGAACAGTTCTATGTCTAGGTGGAGGCTGGTGACAACTGGTGACAAGTGGTGTCCCCTGGTGACAAGGGGTCCACATTGAGGCCAGTACTATTTAGTATTTTCATGACCTACAGTGGGATTGAGCGCACCCTCAGGAAGTTTTCTGATGACACCAAGCTGAGTGGTGCAGGTGGTACAGTAGATGGAATGAATGCCAGCCAGAGGCACCTCAACAGGCTTGAAAAAGCAGGCCCACGAGAACCTCATGAGGGTCAACAAGACCAAGTGCAAGGTTTCGCACTTGGGCTGCGGCAATCCCAGGTGTGGATTACAGACTGGGAGAAGAACTCAATGAGAGCAGCCCTGCTGAGAAGGACTCGGGAGTCCTGTGTGCCTGCAGTCTGGAAGGCCAACTGTATCCTGGGCTGCATCAAAAGAGGGGTGGCCAGTAGGGCGAGGGAGGTGACTGTCCCTCTCTACACTGCCCTTGCGAGGCCTCATCTGGAGTATCGTGTCCAGGCCTGGAGCCCCCAACACAAGGAAGATGTAGAGCTGTTGGAGCGGGTCCAGAGGAGAGCCACAAAGGTGATCAGAGGGCTGGAGCACTGCTCTTATGAAAAAAGGTTGAGGGAGCTGGACTTGTTTAGCTTGGAGAAGAGAAGGCTCCGGGGAGACTTCACTGAAGCCTTCCAGCACTTGAAGAGAGCTTATAAAAAGGAGGGAGAGCGACTTTTTACATGGGCAGATACTGACAGGACAAGGGAAAATGGTTTTAAACTAAGAGAGAGGAGATTTAGGTCAGATATTAGGAGGAAAATTTTCACCCAGAGGGTGCTGAGACACTGGAACATGTTGCCCAGAGAAGCTCTGGATGCCCCATCCCTGGACGCTTTCGGGGTCAGGTTGGATGGGGCCTTGGGCTGCCTGATCTAGTGGTTGGCAACCCTGTCCATAACAGGGGGGGTTGGAACTAGATGATCTTTAAGGTCCTTTCCATCTCAAGACATTCTGTGATTCTACAAAAAACAGACTTTCTTTCTCCATCAACCCTTTAAGAATATTATTTCAAGGAGCTCATTGTTCTTATATATTGTTCTGAACTTTAAATTTCAGTCTAAATCTACAACTAATGCTTAATATATAATTATCTAACAGCTCTAAAAGCCCCTGTCCCTTAATATTTCTCTGTTGAGTGTTTATATATGGGAATCATGTCCCTTCCCAGCCTTGTCCAAGTAGTCTATTCTACTTTTTGTTCAGAAGACAGCATAATGGGCCTCTCCTTTTTTCATCCATTCTAGTTTGAGTTTACCTTCCTTCAACTGCAATTAATAGAACTGTACATAATATTTTAGAGGAAGTCTCACCGATTCAGAGTTCATATTATTATCTCCTTCCTATCTAGTAGAAAAAATGTATTTTAAAATAATAATTTATTTAAAGCTTCTAAAATATGAAACTTTCTATTTTGATACATATACATAGCATCTGATCCAACAGGAAAATACTAAAGGGCTCTTTCAAGTTCAATCACTATAACTGTGCTTCTAAAATTTTAGACTTAAAAGAAGAAATTGAATAAATTTGGTTATCCAAAGAAAGAAGTGAATGCTTCAGAGAGGCACTGATGAATCTTTAGTTATCAAATGCCAAGTGAGGCACTGATGAATCTTTAGTTATCAAATGCCAAGCAAGGATTTTATATTTGTGTTTAAAATTCCTTTCTGAAAAAAGCAGATGTGTGCTCTTCATTGGAAGGGCAATAAATGAGGCTCTCTCGGAATCAAAGTAAGGGAAAAGTAATATGCCAACATAACACTAACAACTGACAAAATGCACAGAACTACGTCTGACACATAAGTTACTTAATTTTAATAAAGCAATATAATCATGAAATTTCTCCAGTCTTAATTTTTTAGACCCATTATTCAGGTTACTGTCAGTTATCTTAGCTGGTAGAGTGAATGACATTTCAAAAACCATCACAACTTAATAAGGTTTCAAGTGTTGAATTCAAAGGCACAGCCAAAATATTTTCATATTATTCAAATAGCTTTTTCTTGGTAGAGTGTTTCTATAAACATACAGTTTCCAATGTTATGAAACAATTTTCCAGTATTTTTTTAATAGTTCACTGGATTTACACTAAGGAGTTCAAAGGTTAATTCCTGCACTTTCCACAAAATATAAGCAGGCGTCACTGATATTAAGATTCTTTTTCTCTGTGGTATTGTGCTGTAAGGTCTTAAAATGAGCTGAAGGAACTGAGCAACTTTGCCTCTCTTCTTGTTCTTCACTTTCCTGGGCACGAGATTTTATTTTCTACCTACAAAATTAACTTATTTATTTATTTATTGTCAGTGAAGATAAGTGTGACAAATGCTCTAAAATAGTTGGGGGGTGGCAGGTGGGGAGGATAGGGGAGAGGGAGAGGGGGGAAGGGGGAATTGTTTCAATGCATCTAAACACTTAATTTTGTCTCATTTTGACACTAATTTGCTTATTCATGGAGTTTCAGGCCCCTCATTTCTCTGGAGGAGGTACCAGACAGACAACCTTTCAGGAAAAGGGGAGATTCAACAGGGATCCTGAGATACAGAAGAGGAGGGATGGCATTTGACACGGTTGTTTAAGAAAATACATCTTAATATTGAAGCTGTGCAAAATGAAATGTAAAATGTTTTAAGCTATAACAAAATTATGCATTTTGGGGTTTTTTGTGGGGAAAATGGATATAATTTTCTTGGAGTATTGAAGGGTTAATGTTTTGGTGGAAAATTTTGCTTTGTGGAAGGTACTTTTGGTATTAAAAATATCCACCTCTCCCTCAAGCAGTGCTAATACATAGCTCTGGAGATAACGAGAGCTGCATGGACACAGACAGAACTGAACAATGATCACACGTTTGCAAACAGCTGCAGCTGGGGAAAGGCTATGCCATATTAACTACATGAGAGGTTTTATTGCCTCTTTCTCAAAATTATTCAAATGCATAAGTGGACTTGGAAAGCAAACAATTATGGAATTACACAAACTATCAAATATGTAGGAAGCTTCAATTCCTAGCTAAAAATGAGACATACCAAAATAATATTCTGGCTAACAGTTCAGGGAAATACCTGTAATGTCTACTATGCTTAAATTTCATATTCAACAGAATGTTGACCTATCACTCAAATTACATTGATGAAAGAACTTAAGAAATGTAAACTGAAGTTTCATCTGACCAAAAATTCACAGGCAATTAATTTTTAAGCAATATATTTATATTTCATTTTTTGAGATTTCATTTTGCAGCAGAAGGATAACTCCAAGTGCAGTGAGTAAGTACCGAAAAAATACAAAGGGAAACAGTTTTTCTCCTTATGAAAAAGGAGTAACATCACTTTAAAAAAAAAATCTTTCAGTAAAATAGACCTTTTAAGACTAAAGGGATAAGACTTTCAAAATTCTCTGCAAAGACCACGTAATGAAAATACATAACTTCCATTTAAAGATACTATTTTGAATGAAAATATGGTATATTTTAAACCAGCCACTTTAATAAAACACTTCATAATCTGTTTCAATGAAATTCCATATATTCTGTTATGTAATGTCATTAAAATGGTATGCACAAACTACATGTCATCCCTCCCTCAAAAAAGAATGTGTTATTTCATATGGCACATTTTCTCCTTTTTAAGATATCCATCTTGTTATCATAAGAAATAATAAATTGATTTGCTTTTTTCACTCAATCATTTGAGAAATTAGTTAATAGACTTTTTACAAGCTTTTAAATTTATCTCTTAACCCACTATTCAATAGTTCCAACTCACTTACTGAGCTGCGTAGTCATATGTCTATATGTCATAGAATCATAGAATGGTATAGGTTGGAAGGGACCTTAAAGATCATCCAGTTCCACCCCCCCTGCCATCAGCAGGGACACCTTCCACTAGACCAGGTTGCTCAAAGCCTTATCCAGCCTGGCCTTAAACACTTCCAGGGATGGGGCATCCACAGCTTCTCTGGGCAACCTGTTCCAGTGCCTGACCACCCTCACAAGAAAGAATTTATTCCTAATATCTAATCTAAATCTCCCCTCTTCCAATGTAAAGCCATTACCTCTCGTTCTATCACTTCCTGCCCTTGTAAAAAGTCCTTCTCCAGCTTTCTTGTAGCCCCTTCAGGTACTGGAAGGCCGCTATAAGATTTCCCCAGAGCCTTCTCTTCTCCAGGCTGAACAGCCCCAACTCTCTCAGCCTGTTCTAATAGGAGAGGTGCTCCAGCCCTTCGGATCATCCTCGTGGCCTCCTCTGGACTCGTTCTAACTGGTCCGTGTCTTTCTTGTGTTGGGAGCTCCAGAACTGGACACAGCACTCCAGGTGGGGCCTTACAAGAGCGTAGTAGAGGGGAAGAATCACCTCCCTCGACCTGCTGGACACGCTGCTCTTGATGCAGCCCAGGACACAGTTGGCCTTCTGGGCTGCAAGCGCACATTGCTGGCTCATGTTGAGCAATATCACATGATACTGCTTCTGTTTGATGAATGAATAACCTAATCTGTATTAACAAAAATAACACCTAAAAAATATCCCTGAGGCTTGATTCTTCCAGGAAGAATTTAACTAACATGAGACAGCAAGTTGCCCTTTTTTCCTTTTGCAAGAACTTCCGGTCTAACTCTGTAAGTGGGGTTTATGTTAAAATAATAATAAAAGACATTAAATCACAGACTATTGGGAAAGGAATGAGAATTGTATAGTTTATATTTATTAATGGCTATTTAAGAGATTTTCAATTTAATTTTCCCTTGTCACATTTATTCTGAGAACCTGGTATTTTTCTCTTAACTCCTTAACGCGTCACCGGCTGCAAGCATTAGTCCTGACATACAGCGGTGGAAATGACATAAACCCAGTATTCCTGCACACAAAAGATGGCCCAACCATTTTTTGACTGTAGGAGTCTGGGCAGAGCATGTAGATACTGCAGAATCTACATACGTGCATGTTTTCTGTCTGAGACTGCAAATGATGCTATTTAATGAACCTGTCAGCTGAGTGATATAAGGTCTGAAAAACTGCAATCTCCTCTCTGCTGTCATCGTCAGTCATACAATCCATTTATCAACTGTTTGTGTGCCTCAATTTTCAGTTACAGAACTAAAAAATAATATACTGGGTCTGCTGCTCTGTATTAGCTGTGCTGATGCCTCCAGCCTGGACCTTCAGCCACCAGCAGTTAGAATGGAGTGGAGAACATGATCACTGATCAGCTCTCTTTCACAGCAAGGGAACCTTGCTAAAAAGTGTTCCTCATTACTGCAAGGCTTTCATGCTATGCAAACACAGCATAGGTCTAAGCTTTTACCTACTGCCCTTGGTTGAGGACCTTAATAGTTTTTAGATTACTGGAGGACAGAAAGGAGAGAAAGGTAAAAAATGCCTTCCCAAGCTATAAAGGGTTCTGGATAAATATTCCTAAAGTGTTTATGCTCAACTTCTATTCAGTCTTACCCAACATTTAAAACCTTAACATTTACTCACAGGAAGATTATCAGTGGTGATAAAGCTATATACCAAAAATGAGTAAGCACAGATTGTTCTCAAATGACCAGAGATGTTATGTTCAGAAAAGACACCAAACAGTGAACCTGCCAGTCAACTATTTGGTTAACTTACTCTGTTTAGCAGCAAAGTAGTAAGCTCACCAGTCTGTCCCACAGTCACTGAATGGCTGAATTCACTACAAATCCAGATATTTCTATGGTCTGCTTTCTTCACTGCTACTCTGATTAGCATACAGGTATTTTCCACGCAAAACAAAACAGAACAGTTTATAATCAACCATAGATCAGAAGAAAAAGTAAGTTTCCTTCTGAATGATGTGATAGGTCCATTTTTATAGTTCTTTATCACGAGATGGAACTGAAGTGATTTTTTTTATCCTAAAAGCTATCATCTGTTTACTATCTATTTTTACTAATTACCCCCCAAAGAGTACTGTTGCTTGCAAGAATGATTTAAGCTGTCATTTTACTTACAAGCAGTAATTAAACATTTTCTTTCAATTGCCACAAAATACACAATCTCTTATTATTGTTCTTTTCAATTAATGTAATTGAGAAATTAATTAAGTTATGGGGAATTTTCTGAATATGATTTCTCTTCTTAGCCTGTTCTTTATCTTGCATAAATTTGCTTTTTACTGTTTTAAAAAGGGGAGGGGAGGGAAGGAGCATGAAAACCAGGCTCAGTTCCTCTCTGCACAGATGCAATGGCAGAAGTCTGATTTAATGAAACAACTATCAAAGCCCCGGGGCATGAGAAGAAAAGCAACTCTTCTCCATGCTACTATAGGTGAAACTGTATCAAATCTAAGGCAGGATGATTTTCTTTTTTAATGAGAAAAATACTGTACAAATGACAGCTTATTTAAAAATATCAGATATGGTCTAATGGTCTCCTTAAAACTGCCAGTTTCAAAGTGAAATTTAATACCTATCCAGTCATCTTGTACAATCTTCCTTATCTTTTGAATGCTTTGGATTTCTTTTTTTTCTTTTCTTTTCAATTTGCCTGTGCCAGTGAAAAAGAATATACATTTTTAAAAGTGCCTGGAGTGGAGGGAAAAGAGGCAGAAGGTGTTATCCTCCACATGCACTCTAGGGGAAGTGGGAGGTGAGGGGGATCAACTTGTCTCTACTTGGTCACTCCTTCAGTTCAGTTCTGGGCAGAAGCAGCAGCCTGTGCAGCTCAAGGACCTGTGATGGAGACGTCTGTGCCCTGGCACTGAATGCACATGGCAGCTACCTTGTCACAGGGCGACAAGCGTCATTTCCATTTGAAATAATTTTTTTTAGAGATGCATGTTGGGTCTGCCTATCAGAAGCAGCAGCTTCCTGTGGCATGGGATTCACCTTACCTCAGTGATCCTGCCATACAGAAACGTTGCATAATGCTAAATTCAGTGCGTTCTACTATGCCTTTAGCTAAATGGCCATGCTGAGTTGTTAGCATCTCACCCACAGGAAATTCAGTTATTTCAAGAAGCAATTTGATGGAGTAAAATAGAAAAAGAATATAGGAAAAGGTACAAATAGGTTGACATTATGCAACTTTACATCTATTGCTTAATACTTGTAATGAAAAGAAGAGTTTTATTAGCACCGTAAGTGTTACATCTGCTTGGTGTTGTGCCAATATCTATGCTACTAGCAGCACCAGCACAAGCAAGACAGAAACACTGGCACAATACAGCTGCTGATCCTGGAAATTCTGGCTCTGATAAGACCCAACTATGCCTTGCCAGTTCTTTTTGTATTAGTGAAAAATGCTAATTCATCAAAAATAATTCTTTTTAAATGGATCCATTTCAAAGATATTTGCATGGCAATAAGTTTAGCATGCATGGGAAGGTCTGTCCAAAGCTAAAGGGAGAGACAAACAGATCTTTCAGTAAACAAAGATGGTTCAATTGCTCAGTTACAGGAGGTATTGTTTTCCTGATCTCTGATCAGAGACATGAAACTGGTCTTCTTCATCGCACAGCAGTATCCTACTGATGAGGAAATGGTTCTTCAAGGCTGAGCATCTCTCAGTGTGTTTTCTACTTTGGGTAATAAGCACGTATCAAGGTAGGGACATAAATTAATCTTATTCTTCATAGAGACAGAAGTAGCAATATAGATTATCAGATTTAACCTCACTTTTCCAATAAAGTGGAATCACACAGAATCAAGGTGGTGGGAAACAATGATGAAGACTCATACCATGAAAATGCTACTCATGGGAAAGAAGAGTCTGCACAGGGCCATTGGCTGCAACTAATACACCTCTGCGCAGGCATTCCAAATGTAAATGCCTGAGTCAGTGTCAGACTGGTGCAGGACTAAAATTTTTTAAGAACCACAGGAGTTTAAAGGAGACCAGAAAACCTCTGCTCTGAGCAGGTAACCTCATTAATACTATTATTACTTTATGAACTCTTGTTTAACACATACAGTTTGAAAGCTTCTTGCATATTTTATTTGAACATACAGCTTGTTACTGCATGATGAAAAGAGCTCTTCCACTTATAAAGGAGACTTAGAGATTAGAATTTATTTTTTTAGATCATCTAAAATTGTTTGTTAGACTGTTGAAGTCTCCAGCTTCACCTGAAACACTGAGGTTAACACACGGTATCACACAACATTCATTATTGTGAAGCTTCTCCACCAACAATTGCAACAGTCCGACAAACTGTTCCTCTTCATGTTCCCAGCCGCTGCGTTTCATTCATTCTTACAAAATATCTTTAACCTTGTTAACCTCTTTTTCTCCTTGCTTTGTCTTTATCTAGTCTTGAGGTATAAATACTTCAGAGGCATCCTTAGGGAAATGAATTTAAGGCACACGGAGGATTCTCTGATAAATGACAGCCATGGTAGTAAAGTAATATTCCAAGCAATCTTTTGTACTCCCTTGAAAAGGATCATTATAGACCTGATGGTTCAGAGGAATGCCTAAGACTGACAGGACGTATCTTCTTGTATTCCAGAATTATGGAGCATATTTACCAGGTACAGAAAAACTTACTAAGTTTTAACAAGATTTAAAGATAGTTCTTTAATTAGAATTAAAATGAGAAATTAGAATGCTAGAGAGCCTCTCAGGGATGGAAAAGACAATGGAGCACATTCTGCAAAGAACATAACTTAAGGCATATTTTAGCTTTCTTCGAACAAATAGACTAACAATCCTTATGATATTTCTGGTTGTGAATATATAGTTCAATGCATCAACAATTCTATCACCCAAATTCATCAAATCTTATGTAAAGAGTAACTCTTATTTTCTGTTCTCCAAAAAGACAGACAAAAAGTTCTTAGTAATAGTGGATTACTTCCCACATCTCTATGGAGATTTAACTCTCAAAAAAAATGAGAATACTGTATTTCTGTGCTGATCATTTCTGCAGAAACACTCAGGGAAAGTGTTTTATGCAATATAGCTGGGTTCATCCAAAGGTAAAGTCACAGAGCTGTAACTGCTAAAGAGAAATAATGGAACTTCTGTCAAATAACACCTTTATTTTCTTTTTTTCCTTCTTCTGTAACAAGAAGGAGAAACATAGAGAGGTTTGGAGAAGTGGGCAAAACATCTATAAGAGGCTATGAAAACATGTGAAAGTAGTGAAAGGTTAGCAAAGGGTTCTTAATTCTACATACAATTCTAAATTAAAAAGACCTAAGGATTATTTACATTTTCCTTGACTTAACACAAATCATATTTCTAAAATACTTATCTATTTCTTCCCACCTTAAGTATTTTTAGGATCACTCTGCTTAGAATCTGAAATTCTAGCAAAATTTACTTTAGTTTTAGAGTAGAATAAAGGAGCCTTTGTTTCCATGGCAAAAGAAGCAATTTGCTATATAGTACCCCTGTCTGTGAGTATGACAGCCTCCAATGGCTGTTGTTTCACAGGTGCCATTTATAATCCAATTCCACTTTTATTCTGAACTAGTACTCTAAACACCATTACCAGCACTGACAATGGTATCCCATTGAAAGGCTGGAGTGCAGGACCCTTGGTGAAGCTGACCTGTGCAGTCCTGCCAAGGAGAGTCGTTCCAAGTGGGCAACACAAAGTATTTGGTTTTGATTAAAAGTTTTGTTTTGTTTTGTTTTGTTTTGTTCTGATGGGGACTTGGTTTTTAAGCCTGCAATAGATAGATAAAAGATCACCAGGTCCCTTTTCAGTCTTCAAGAGACATGTCATCTAGACCACAAAGTTTTGTACAATGGCTACGAAATCGTAGGGAAACCTTCCCAAGAGGACAGTAGTGCATCCTCTACAGAGAAAGCAACGCATATGAAAAACACAGGTAACAAGCTGCTAAGGCAAGGAAAGTCTTTTAATCTGTATTGTGTTTCTCAAATGAATGTGAAAACAGAGTTGGAAGAATTTTTAATGTCTTCATAGCAAATCAATATATTTTAAAGCTGCATAGACAGTGAAATACCATTTTGAGTAGTCATAATCAAATATAACACATGGGCTTTATGATGATAATTGGTAAGAACTACAGAAACAGAATATTGCTTCAGCTAAAACTTCAGTGTTATGTAAGAACCTTGCTATAAATAATACCTACCTGTGGTAACCTAATGATTTTAAGGGCTAAAGCAGCAGCCATGTCAAGTGCAAGCTGGCGTTTCTTTCTGTTTTTCACATCTGATACTGACATTTTCTCAAACTGATGGCCAGCACACAGCCCTCTCTATCCCCCAGGGAATGTACGTTACAAGTTGCATATAATGTAAATTACAAAGTTTAAATCTGTTTTGAGCAATTTTGTGCCTTTAGCCCTTGTGTGACAGAAATCCAGGCCACTCCACTGAGGAATCGCCTTCAGCTGCAGCAGATAGAGACAGCTCATTTTCTCAGCCTGCCACAAGATTGTTCTCTACTGTGTTCATAACTGTATTGCAAATTTAAATGTCACATGCAATGGGGCATACACCTAATATTAATGGATATTCCACAGTACAGTGCTTTCATTATTCACTTTTTTCTCCTTTTCCTACTTTGTCACATTACTCTATGTAATTACACTGCACCCTCCCTTGGGAAGCTCTCATGTCATTGGCATAAGTGGTACAGAATCCTTCAGAAAATGAAAGCTTTCTTTTTCTGCCATGACAAGACTGGTGGAAGGTTTAGATGAATCCTACCTTCTCTAAATCCCACAAAACAGACAGTTTCTGTGGAGAGTTTTGAGGAAAAAGAGGACAAATGTTCTCTGACAGATGCAGAGACTGCCTTGTACAGAGGCATAGAGAATGAGTGGAAGATTAGTAGATCCAGAAACTATGAAAGAAAATAAAGCTGAGGTAAAAAGGAAGAGTTGAGGTTTATGTCTGTCCCAAATAATTTCTCAATTTGGCACTGTTTGGCACTGTTACACTACTATTCGCTATCTTCCTCAAATCATGAACTCTTATAGAGCAAGAGCCAGTTTCTTAAATATTTTGCAAACAGAAATTCAAAATACAATATTTCAGCAATAAAGAATTATATTTTCATTTACTGAGTTACATATACTAGTGGTTTTATTGTGCCAGTGCTTTTCAGTCAGAGTTACTAACTGATTTTTATAGTTCTGCTTTAAAATCAATGGCCCAATATAGTCTATTAGAGTTTTTAATCTCTTTTTCCCTTTTTATAGTAGTTAATTTACTCCCTTTCAGAATTTTTTTTTTTTTTTGGTAGCAAAACTGTTTGAACAGTAAATACTGTTGTCTGCCTTATAGGTGCACTTGACAGAGCAATGATTATTAGCTGCTATCCTGTCTCTGCCCTTGCAACTCAAAACCATGTGGCTGGCTGACCAGGTGATGTGCAAAGGTGTCCTGGTAATTATTATCATTGATTATTCTCACTCTGGGTCTCTTCTGTTATTTTATTTATACTGTCCACTTATAGAAGCTGCTGATGCTCAAAGAAAGTGGGGGAAATGCAGGTGGAAATAAAAGACTCATCTCTATCCCTTTACCCCAAAATCAGAGGACACACCAAATCATTTCTGAATTTATTCCAGATAAGGTCATGTACTGCCCAATGGGAGGCTCTTCTAAGCAGATGAATTCAAGGGCCATCAATAAATCCCTCATTATAAGATCCTATGTCTATCACAGTTCTTCCCTAAAACAAGCCAACAGCCTCTCCCCTCTGTGCAGACCCAGCTCTTCCCTCTCTTCATCCCTTCCCACCTCCCAATTCACATATCCTTTGGCTTCTGCTATTTCCAGCTGCTTTCTTCCTCACAGGCATACATAGTAAAAAGTCACAGATGCCTTTGCACTACCTCTGTTACACTGATCAGTCATCCTTTGGGGCTCTCTGCCTCAGTTTTCCTTTGTGTTAGCCTTTTGGGCTGCCTCTGCTGTTGGTGGTACTCCTGGCTGATGGTGTGCTTGAGTGAAGCAGCAACAAAGAGAGCTAGACTCTTCTGCCATGTGACCATCCGCTCCTCTCACCTGCTTACATACATTACAAAGTCAGGGGAAAA
The DNA here is from genome assembly GCF_000700745.2 of Antrostomus carolinensis. Classification (NCBI taxonomy): domain Eukaryota; kingdom Metazoa; phylum Chordata; class Aves; order Caprimulgiformes; family Caprimulgidae; genus Antrostomus; species Antrostomus carolinensis. The sequence continues at coordinate 1,193 of NW_010319623.1, read as the reverse complement.
GAAAGGCTTATTCCTCCCGCCCCCACACACAAAAAAAAAAAAAAAAAAAAAAAAAAAAAAAAAAAAAAAGGAAAAAATATAGGGAGTTATCTTAATTAGGGGAATTAACTCCATTAGACTCTGGTTAACAGCTCCTATCAAATGTCTAAAAAGAAACATTTAAAAATTGCTCAGTGTTTTCTTCACAACTTTAGAAAATTATTTTTAAATTTACACCAAATTCTACTGTGAAGAAATAAGTTTTGCCAACTCTGTCTGAATATATACAGGCATCCAGCACTGTCAATAATAAAAGGCAGCTGACGAAGAAGTATTTTGTCTAGAGGGAGATTGTATATATGCTTACATGAAAATGACATTTACCTAACTGTACAATGGGAACCCATAGCATTGTGCATTTTTATGAAAGGATCCACTTTCATTATGCTTTTAGTAAATATTCATTGTTTAGGAAAATGTGTTCTAAAGATTTTGTTGATTTTTTTTGTTGTTGTAGAAGTCTGCTGGAAAAGGTAAGTCTAGTGCATTTTATGAAAACACATGGAGATAAAAATGTTTTACTTTTCTATCAATTGCTGACTCTCTGTTCTAATAGAGGTTTCTTGAACTAGCATTACAATATTTTTTCAAGGTTAGTAACCACTTGGACAAAACTGCTAATTTAGCATACAACAGAATATAAAGGACTCTTTAAAACATCATTTTGCAGATAAAAGGTTTCAGTCCTACCGCTATCCTCTGCACTCCAAAGCCTTTATAATCTATATTGCATGTTTTAGTTATACAAATTATTATGTTTTCAAGACATGCTTTAATTACTCAACCTCAAGAAACAGGGTGAGGTCAGGAGACACTTATGATTTAAAAGTCAAGATAAAATAATCAATCCTTCTTTCTTCCTTTCCTCCCTAGCAACGCAAAGGTAAAAAAAAAAAAGAATCTGCACAGCAAGGATTATTTTCTCACTTGTAATATTACATTAGATAATATTGAGTGCTATTTCCTTCTACACATACAGAACACAAACACAATACTTCTAGTGTAACTGGGATAATTGCTACCAGTTGTATCTATCTGGTGTGAAACAGAGTTTTCTCTTGCTGAAAGGCAATTTGTGCTATATTCTAACAGGGACTTTGAAAAAAAAAAGTTAGTTTCTTGTTGTTCGTTTCCCTCTTAAAAAAAAAAAAAAA
>NW_010319622.1:6396-45234 GCF_000700745.2 Antrostomus carolinensis | reverse complement strand
GAGTCCAGCCCCGTGGCCGGGACACGCGTGGGGCCGCCCCGAGTGCTTCTGCGGTGTGCGAGGGCGGGGGGGGAGGAGGAAAGTGGTTGCACGATGTTTGCAACCCTGAACACTTTAATCCTTCACACTGAAATGGCCAAAGCCTCTTTTATTGCACAATAATAGGAAATAATAACTTAGGGCTCCTAATTGTTTGCTTTCACTGGAAAGGACCTTCCTCTGGTCGTATCGGATAAATGGAGGGTTTACCACTCGGTTTCGTGGACAACAATAAATTGTATTAGGCCACAAAAAATCTGCTATTAGATGTCTTCTCAGAGGGCAAAAATATGAGACAGACAAAAAATTCTGTCCATGGGTATTACTGTCTTTCAGCTATGTGTCTATATAATTAAAAAAAAGGTAGATTTTAAAGACATGATTTTAGCACATGAGAAAGTTTCAATATAGACAGTGCTGAAAACCTGAAATAAGCGTCAACAGCAGGTCACAGCATGCTGATCTGATTCAGATCAACTTCCCATAACGTTTAGTGGTGGTTTGGGCTTAGCAAGGACAGAAAGATTCTGTCCAGGTAAGCAGGTGACAACTGCTTGCCAAAGAGCCTTTGCTGACTGTGGAGTCTCTGTCTGATTCTGAATCGTGGATTTTGTTGACTGCAGGCCTCACAAGCACAGGAGATTTGATTTCTTCCTATGTATTCAAAATGGGAAATCAATGTGTATTTCTGAATTATTTCAGGTGGTTCGTACCAAGGCCAAAAAAAATCTTGACACAGTTGTGAAAAAGCCTCATCATGATAATTTAAGTGGCTCCATTTCACAACTTCATTGTTAGAGAGCTAATGACAAATTACTGAGACCAGAGAATCTCAAGCAAGTCCAGACTGTGTTATTTTGTTCACTGGGAGTTATACCAGCAAAGTTGTTGGACTCTTTCAGTTGAGTTGGTGACTTGTGAATTTTCCCCTGAATGTCAGATACCCACCCATGTAATAAAGACATAATCTCTAATGGGACTAATTGAGATATAGATTTTATTACTATCAGACTGAAACCCACCCATGTCATTAAGCCTTAATAATAAATAGAACTAAAAATATATTTTTTTTTCCATATAAAAAAGGACCTGACCTTAAATGATCAGAAAGGCTGGGCTCATGCTCTTTTTTTTTTTTTCTGAAAGTATTGTTTAAGATGTCAAAGATGCTAGTACAATTCTGGGAAACAGTTACTCTAACTTGTTCACTCTCCAGTCAGCTTGGTAGAAGCAAAACAGTGTAAGGCTATATATTAATGACTAAGAATTTATCTGCTGACTTTGTAGAAGAGGACAATTAATACAATGGGTATGTGTGCATGCATGCAGGCTAGACATTTTCAAGTAGCTGTTTAAAGGAGTAGATTAGATCAAGGGTTTTGTCTGAGTACATCTCAGTAAAAACGAAGTCAAAGTCAAACTAATTGCTGTCTGGTGGCCTGTAGGAAAGGAGTCATGCTCACAGCCAGAAATACTAATGCTAAAGACAGATAGAACTCTGTTTGTTGGTGCAAATTAGGTAAATGATTTCAGTTAAAAGATTGAATGGGCATGGAAAATGAGCTGCCATCTCATCAGCCTTAGGAAAAGGGCCATTTCCAGGAGACCTAATTCAATCAGGTTTATTTAAGGACTAAAAATCCCACCTGACAATCACATAGACCTCAATGCTTTAACATGATTTTAGCAGGCTGAGTTACAGTCAGCCAGGAGTCCAGACTCTGACCTGCTAAAACTGAGAAGAAGATTATCTTAGTAGACTTTTAGTAGGTTTTGCTTTTGAAAAAAGAGGGCTTGACTGAAATAAATCTACTGAAAAAAAAAAAAAAATCTTTTTCTCTTGTTGTCTAGACAAGGCCTTCAGGGTTTCCCCTCATGTCAATCTGTGGCATTGCTTTGAAGACCTATGTGGAGAAACTTCTTATTGATCATTTCCCATGCTACAATTCTCCTTGGCTGTTGCAGTGGGACTTCCCATAAGCATGGCATGTCATTTTAAAAAGTATTCTGTCATTGTCTAGACAGGTATAAAAGCTGTATTTTTAGAATGACTTAGCAAACACTTTTTAACACCTTTTAGTATTTGACTTGTCCTATCTATGCAAGGTTTCAAAACTTGTTAGTCAAGATATGTTAGCTGATATCTTTAAAAACACAACTTTTATCCTAGTCTAGACGTACTGAAAGAGAGTACTTGTCCTGGGATACATCCACATGAGGGTACAGACATTTTAAAATTAGTCAAGGCTGTCTGCTACCATGCAATTGTATCTCAATGACTTACTGTAGCTATCAGGATAAAGATCACAGGTTAAAAGGGGAAGAAGTAACTTTGCTTTATACACATCAGTTCTTCCACTTCCTTCTCTATGTAAGAAACCCTCTTACCCAGCCAAAAACCTTAAACTAGCACACAGGTCTATCACAGACCTGTTGTAGACCTAAGGTATAAAAGACCCAATTCTGCAAAAGGCTGGGCAAGTGGTTGAGGTTACTCACCAGGGACTTGTCCTCCCAGTTGTCACCAGATCCCTTTGGTTCTGCCAGGAGAGCTCTTTCCAAATCTACCTTGAATGAAAATAGCCCATGTTAGCATAAGCAGCTTGAAAGATGATAACATTTTAAAGCAAAGGTCTGCACTAATTTGGTTCATTTTGGCTGATGGGTGTTGGAGATCTGTTGGCACATCGGAGAAAGTTTTGCTAATTGAGGGAGTTTAGTTGGTTGATTCTGGGCTCCTCAGCTAGTAAAACACGGGATTAAATTTGGCTCTAAGCATGTTACTGCCAGTTAGATGTGGGCAGGAACTGTGAATGAGTTGCTCTGTTGGCTGAAAACAAACACAGCGCTGTATAATTCAGGGTGGGAACAGCCGAGGATGAGCTGTGCTGTGAGTAGAAGAGGCTTCAGGGGCTCAGAGGCAAAGACAGCAGGATGGGATGGTGGCTCTGCAGTCCCCGTGGCGTCCTGGTGCAGGCAGTGAGCAAACCAGGAGTTTCTTCTGAAGTTTGTCAAATGACATTGTTTTGGGTAAGTGCAGAAACTGCCCTGGCAGTCTGTCAGGGACCAAACTGTAGCTTTCCCCTCGGGTAAGATTTTGGGATAACCTGGTGGTCTACACCTGCCCCCAGGAGATGGGTGGGGTCTGCCCTGCGGAGCTAAGCCCATTTCTCTGGCTTTGGCCCTGGAGGCTGACACAGGCAGCGTTGGCTCAGTCACTGGTATTGCACCTTGTACAATATTGTCTCCTTGGTGCAATAACACACACCACCCCCCAAATTTGTGAGCATCTTACCCCGAGTGAAGCAGCCTAATTTTAATTTTATTCAGTAGAGCAGCAGTGATAATGGCAGCAGCGGATGGGGATGGTTGCTCCTGGCAGGCTTTGCCAGCTGGATCTCACCTCTGAGCAGGCAGGAGACAGACAGCACCTCTGCAAAATCATGTCCCTTTACGGTAACTCTTTTTGGGAAGCTGAGGATTTAACCCAATCGGATCACTAATTGCTTTTGAAAATCTCAGAACTGCATGCAGGTAGTCTTCATGTTGTTCACAGTTTCCCATACTGTGGTACGAGAAGACAATGCTGACACTGCAATAGCTGAATAAAAGACACCCATTTTCTGCCAGTGCTACTCTCATAATGAATATTGCTCATGCTCAGCACTGGTTTGCTCCACCAGCTACCTCCCCCGCCCAAAGCTTTGGGAGTATTTGGGCTGTCACGGCATACTTGCAGGAAGTGCAGGTGGTGAATATCAGTGTATAATAGAGTATGTTTATACCTTAATTAAAAAAAAACCTGTCATTGGAAAGTCACTAATTTGCCTGTTAACATCTACACATTGCACTGCAGTTTTTATCTCTTTTTAACCATTGTCTGATATTTTTGCTGTAACAAAATGTATGCTACCTGCACATGGAAACAAATGTTTTTGCTAGAAAAGAGAATTATGCTACTACTGCCTGCAGGTGACATGATACCAGAACTCATCTGAATGTAATGTGCAGTGGGATACAACTGCTTGATTTCAGAATCTTTTGCAAGACAGCAGAAGTTCCCTGTGCTTCAAGGAATAAATATCTTACACTCACAGTTGTGGTTGGGGAGGGCAGTTTATATTGATTCATTATCAACCACTCCAAAATGAGATTTCTGTGTTGCAATATAGCCATTGACAAAATTGGTTTATGTTCTTGTGCAGTTTTTTTTTTTTAAATACAGTACTTTTGCCTCATGACTGTCTACTGAACTATCAGTCACATGATTCATTAGCATGACCTGTGCAATCTTATTTCCTATATATATATAATCAATATCTAGCACTGCCAACTGAATCAGACATGATGATATTTTAAATTGTAGAGCATTAAGTTATTTGTTGGTTGCACCAGAACAAATGTAGGATAAATAATGCCATTAAACAACAAGTGAATTAAGGCCTTATTTTTCCTTAGTTGCTTACGGAATCTGCATTACTACATACTTTCCATTATTTGCAAATTACACCAGACTGATTGAATAAATGCTTTAAAATGGGTCCTGAACACTGGTTTAGAAGCACAGAGGAAGTGGTTTCTTAGACAACTGCTACCCACATATTGATTTGATAACAGAGAGGTGGAGGGGGGAAGATGATTATGTTGATGTACGGAGCTGTTGATTGTTTAATTGAAGGTAAAATTTTTAGCTTCACTAGTCAATTACCTGATCTCATTAAGTTCTTAAAAATCACTAAAATACCATTCTGGCTCAAGCAGCTGCACTTTGCTACTATATTGTCTAAAGCATTAGGAAAATAATTTGCTAATGGTGATTTACAAGTGTAAACATGTGATATTTTTAGCATCTGAATAAGCTTTCTCTATGTGAGAGATCTTGAATGACTACCATCTACCAAGTACGTAAAGGCAAAGAAGGATATGAAATATGTTGTTGTGTTTGTTTAAATGAACAGTAAACTTCTAAATATTTTAAGACTTTGTCTAAATATTCAAACCTTATCAACAGAGTGGAAGATGGAAGAAAAAAATCATGATTTCTTAGCATTAAAGCTGTTTCAAATATAAATGTAAGAAGGTGTTCAGTGCTTGGCACAAAACAGAGGTTGCTGTAAGGATAAATGTCAACTAAGACAGTATTTGGCATCCTTGCGGAGGAAGAAGCCCTGTGGTGTGAAGATGTTATAGATGCCAACACGGCAGCACAGGGTAATGGTGCTTTGTAGACACCTGAGCAGCAAGGATGTCTCATCCTGTGCCTGGTCTTGTTTCTTTGGAGGTTGCTGAATAGAGGGTTTTGCACAACACCTCCCAGATTCAAATGCAACAGTGTGTATGGTACTGACATAAGCTCTGCTAGTAATGTGTGGCATTTTACGTAGATCTCCAAACATCACATGAACACATTCTTCCAGCTTAACACATTTTCATTTTGCAAGATGACTGTCCCAGAAAAGGTAGGTGATCAGTCAATGGTTATACAGTAATGTGAGAAGCCCTTTCCAAAACCCACATGGCAAGAGTTCTGCTTCCTTGCGTATTTTTGTTTTGTTTTTAGATCAGTTCATAGAAAGACAGCCAGTTTCCTTGCAGAAGAAGGAGTCTAGGATTAATTTCTTCATTCCTGCAAGCAATGTGACTTCAGTCACAAGAACTTGATGAACTCTCAAAAGGAGCTAGACATGTTTTCCTCTCAGTACAAAGATGTAACAAGAGGTTATGAATCAAGTTCCACAATGAGAGATAAAGGAAGAATTGTTCTGTTTTGTTTTTTCTCTTTTCTTCACCAAGGGGTAATGGTGGGTATTAGAAGTTGAGAAATAATTTAAAACAAATTCAGTAAGACCAGTGCTTCCTAGGTTTTGGGGTTATTCACACTGATGGCTGTTTCTTGTTCTGTGACAATTCATGTACTACTTACAGTTTCTCTGGAGTCAAACATGACTGCCAAAATATGATGAAGAAACAAAAGCATGTAGCGCTGGTGAAGAAAGTTGCTAGGTCACCAACCTGAGAACTTATGCCTCCAAGCTTCTCAGGAAATAGAATTATTATCTTCCAATAGTTATCTAATATAACTTTAAGTTCCCATATATCAGTAGCCCCCAAACTACCTGTAGGCCTGTTACTTAGGTTTATAGGTACTTGAATTGAAGGGCAAAACTGCCAGTGTTACATTTTGAGGTTATGTAAATTGGCAACCAGATTCTGCACAAGGCATCAATATAAATTATGAGATCAACCCCAAATTCTAGGGCTTTCACAGAGTGTCTTCCCTAATGTTAGGGTAGGTACCAAAAGGTATTTTATGCTGTAACACAGACAGTGAAGAAGAAAAACCCCACTTTTCAATAAGACAAGGTCAATTTAGGTCTTTCAGACTGCACAGCTACTCAGGGTCTCAGTTTGTTTTTTTTTTTTCCCTGGGTTTTTTTTTTTTCCTATTTTATTTAGACTGGCTATGACCCTTTTAGGATGTGGGGAGGGGGATGTCTCTGTCCTGCACCACTCTGTATTGACTGAGGAATAGGGCAGAAAGAGTTAGGAGCTGTGCAGAGCTACTCCGTGGCTCACTCGTACTGTCAAGCCAGACAAGTCTGTTATGCTAGCATTATTGTGGTCGACCTGTCTGTCCAAAATGGTATTGAAACCTTTCTCAGGTTTCCATAGCCCAAACCCATTTTTGGAAGAGGTAGAGCCAGTATAACTTGACTTCCCATTGCAGTTTCTGTAATGTTAGCAAATTCAGCTGTGATTTGTTTACAGGAACAATTAAACAATTTTAAACACTGATTCAAAGGCATTTTTTGCTGATAGCTGCTATCAATAGTGGGTTGACTTCCTCCTTGGTAAGTGGGCCAGGAGAGCCATCCTGGTGGAGATCAGAGCCTGGGAGCTCTCCTCTGAGCAGAGCCCTGTGTGATAGGAAGTCCTGCAGAGAGAAGCTCTGGGAATAGCCAGCTCAGGAAAGTGTCCAGGGCCAAGTATTTGCAGAACTATTCTGAACTATCATTCTGCTTAAGGTCTTTGTGGTTTTGAGATAAGAAACTGAGGAAATTGAATAAAAGCAACTACCCACCAAAAGAGTGAGTTGTATGAGTATCACTGCTATGTGCAGTCTCCTCCCCCATACAGACCCGTGCACAGGAGGAGGTTGCCTCACTGCTGTTGGTAAACAACTTTTAAGGTGTTGACTGGTATTAAAGTTTATACTGCTTCTTAAATTACAAATATCTCTAAACCTACACCCTGAAGGACACATGCTGATACATGGCTATACATTTACAGGAAGCCTTAACAGAATAGAATGGTGGGAAAGAATCTGGGTGTAATTTACTTGAATATAATAAGTATTTAATTCTGAAGTCTTTTTTTTTTTTTTAAGCTCTCCTTAGTTTTATATTGTGGTGTTTTGGTTTTTTTCCCCTTCTATGTTTACATTCAGTGATTTTCAGTTTATTTCCAGAATATGGAGAACTATGTCTCTGGTACTGTGAAAAATGCCAAATCCCGCAGGTTGTGCTCTATCTGGCAGATTTAGCTAGGAACGCCAGACTTTTTCCTATTCAATAAATCAACATATTTCCTAAAATGAAGGTGGTAGGTGATTACTTATTTAGTGTGATCCATTCCTTTTTCATTTCCGTTGAGCTCATGCTGTCTTACACAGCACTGGATCTCATTTAAGCTTTCTAAAACATGTTCCGTAGAAAAGGAGCAATTACAATGTAGTGCATTTTGAAACTACAAGAGTTTGAAGTCATAGTGTTTGACAATGAAACACATTTCTCAGTCGTCTGCCTTCCAAGAATCAGATAAAGTATAATGTTGAGATATAATGCATGATGAATTAAGGTCCTTCAGTGATTTGTGAGGGTTTGTCTCATTCTATTTCTAGATATGCGTAGGTCATTAACTAGCCTATAAATATCTAAACATTTAAAAGCAGAATTTCCTCATGCCCATTAAGTTCAGTAATACACGATAAAAAAACACTGTAGTGTTTTATTTTATTTCAGCAGTAATCTTTTTTCTAAGTAGGTTCATCTTATTCCCAAGATAATAAACTTTCTCACAAACCTTTTCATATGACCACTCACAAATATTAAGGCTTTTAATAGTCATATCATTCAATGCTTATATTGCCTAGCCAACATTTACTGTGAATCTATTAATGTCCTGCTTTCAATTCCTAATGATACTAAAATTAAATTAGCTATGTGCTCTCTTACAACGTCTGTCTCCAGATCTAGAAGACTGTTTATACAAGCAATCAGGGAAGTTAGCTGTTCACTGGCAGGGCAAGTGTCTGCAAATAGTCTCTGTAATAACATATTAGCCAGTGCAAATGGAGAAATATGAATTAAGCATATAGATTTTGCACTTGTTTCCCTTGTGCCTCCCTTCTTTCCCTGACATATTTGCTAATACATTTGTAATGTCAGAAATGGCTCCGAATGTTGTGCATTAATTAGACGTGGGAACTGGAGCATAAAATAACATCTACATTTTATCCTTTTTAATCAAGGGGAAATGCTCTAATGTTGGATTTAGTTTTAATGCAAAACTAAATATTTGACTCAATATATATTATGTCAGTAGATTAGCTGGTATTTACCACAGTTTTCAAAACTAGGGCTTTAATGCCTCATTTGACATGATTTTGTCAGTCCCTGGCAGAAAGCTGATAAACCGTCCATTTATGCCATTACAGCTGCCTCTTGTAGCACTGTGCTGCTATGGAGAGAGGTCAGTTGTCATTTCCTTGAAACCTTTGTTTTTGGTCATTTTATAACAGGTTGATCTTTAAAGTTCATTTGGCTGTATTACAGTAGATAAGTTCCAGACTATAAATCAGGTTTTGATGGTACAAAAATAGCTTAAATTGACTGAGTGGGCAAAAGTTATCTAAATACTACACTCTTGCTGTCAAGGTAGATGAAGCTGGAGTTAAAACTACTGCTGGACTTCAATTTCTTTCCTTATTTTTAGTTTCTTCTCTGTACAGATTTTTTTTTTTTTTAAATTTTATTTTTTGTGAACAGATAACAAGAAAACGGTTTTCTGCACAAAATGGCAAAGCTGAAATGGACCAAACTATATAGTCTCTGCTGGTCAGATAAGATGATGCCAGAGGATCCTGTAGCTCTAAAACCCTCTCCAGGCGTGTGCTATTACCCTGAAGAGGTAATGAGCAACACATTACCCGGCACCCCAACTCTTGCAGACAATGTGGATATGCCAGTGCCACGTACCCTGGGCTCGGAAGATCTGCACTGTGAATATCATTAGTCCTACTGACTTCTATTGTATTGTTTTTTTCTACTGGGAAGAGCTGATAAACTCACAGGCCCAGCTATAGATGTGTTTGTGGTGACAAAAGCCATCTGCCTTGTCTGAGATGATGCAAGCACAGCTATGAAGTGGCTCCAACCATTCCTCTGAACAGGTTCTCAAGTTATACAAACACCACACTACACTCCTCTAGTCCAAATTATATCTTCTTGTTATAAATGTTGCCAAACTGTTTATTCTTCTTGTTTTTAGAAGTGGATACCGTTATCACTGACCTACTGATGGGGCTGCAGCACTGCTGGGATAGCTGTGGCAGCCCAAGGAGGAGAAAAAGAGGTGGACATTTCTGTTTCTCTTGTGACACCTTTCACTTCATCAGGCTCTGCTCACAGAATGAGAGCCTTACTAGTTTTATCAAAATTGGTAAAATAGTAATAAAAAGGCAAATGCAATCCCAGCAACAAGTGCCGCTCTGATATGCAGTGCTCGGTCCCTAACCTGCGCTGGCAGGTGAGTGGCTTTCTGCAGGGCTGGATGAAGCTCTGCTGGATAATTAGTGAGTGAGCTGAACACCAGACTCTGTGTTCAGTGTCGTAACTCCATTAGAAATATGAAATGTGTGTCTATTTAGGAAGTCTGGCACATTTTTACAATTAACTAAATGAAATTAATTTCAAGTCAAACCTGAACTTTGCCCTGCCTCCAGAAGTGCAAGGGCGATCAAAGCACTGAGTTGGAAAGAGCACAACTCATCCTGCCCATTCTCTTTCCTTTTTTATTCAGTCGATCCCATTGAAGTCACTATCAGTATCTGCATGTGTAAAATGAGCATTTACCTTTGGTGACTGGCTTTTGGTAGGGAAAGTATTTGGAAATTCAGCTGCTCAGGAGATTGAAAACAATGCTTTTTATTTCACAGGCATACATGATTTTTTCACCCACTCAAAACAGAAGGAAAAATAGTTCCAGCCCAGACAGCATCTCCACACTAATATCTTGTGGAGATGTCCAAAACCTGAGGTCGTAACCTGTTTTAAGAACTTCAGTTACCACTTATCTCTGTGCCTGGTCAGTCCTGCCCTTGCTGACAGTGTTCAGCCATCACCAGCCCGAGGGTGTGGTAATTCTTTGCTATGATCAGTGGTGACTTTAGTGATACTTTAATTTCTGCCTCTGCTTTGAGGAGAGCAGAAGATGGGGAAATAAAACAATTTACCCAATAAGACCCACTTGAAGGTGGGAGGAGAATCATACGTACTTATGCCTTCTTGCAGTCCACCCACTCCTTCCTTCCCTGGGCCCACCCTTCCGCCCTCCACACTGTCCCCAGGGGCACAGACACTCTGCCCTAGCTGGATGTGGTGGCAGCAGTGTGGGGTGGCAGAGAGCCCTTCCTCCCTGCAGGGCCTGGGAGGAGGGGAAAAGGTGCTGGGCAGGGGAGCGGTCCTGCAGTGCTCCTCTGGCTGGGAAAAGGAGTCATCTGTGCATCTCAAAGTGACAAAAAGAGCTTCCCTCCTACCTACACCAACTTGTGTGGTATGTGTTTGACAAGTCTAGGTAGGCTACCTTGTTCCTGCGCCCCGGGTCTACCGGTTGGAGCTACCAATTGTCTAATATAACTCATGTTACTGGGTTGTTATCAAGGCAAAATTACCTGTGTGGTAATTTTTTGTGGTGGGTTGAGGTTAGCGCTCGTGCTAGCATAGAGATTAACATTCTCATGGGAACCTGCAGAGGTGGCATCAGCCTCTGGGACCACTGGAACAGCACCTTTTGGTTGCTGACCTGGCGTGAAGGCAGCTTTTCCATGCTCAGCAGTGCCAGTCAGCAGAGGCCTCTGAGTTTGTGGGATCAGCACTTTATTCACATGAAAGACCTGACGCCTTTGATTCAGTACTTCTGTCTTTCCAGGATGATGACACCAAAGCAAAGGTCTCTGTGATCTCACTGTCTCAGCAGCTTTCACGTGCGAGGTTGGTACACAGAGAGTTGCCCCTCTGGCATCTATTTACTCAGTGGAAAGGGAGCAAAGAGGCACAGACTCACCCAGGGTCGCACAACAGAGGTGTCGCCAACTCTTCATAGTGCACTGTTTATTCCAGCAGGTTTTAGAGTTCATTTTCAGCCTCTGTTCTTGCTGTTGTGTGATAATCTGAGGTTTCATTAAAAAAAAAAAAAGTCCAAAGACCCTGTTACTGTGACATTGTCAAAGAAAAATTAGAAAATGTGCAGCTAAAGGACTAAAAGAATCAGAATGCAAATAAGAACCTATGTGATGTGTAGAACAAATGCGCTTTTCTCAATTTTCTGACTTCTGGAGCAGGGGAACTCATAGTTTTAACGTTGTTAACAGAGATGGTGAAGGTTGTGCTTTGAAGTCCTCTAACTTGCTGAAGATGCTCCTGTTCACATGCATGGTTCTCAGGGTTGCCCTGGCCACAGCTTTAATGGGACAATGGTGTGGGTGGAGGCACCCAAAAAACCCCATAAAAGAAGGGCAGGAAGAACTCTCCTAACTCATCAAATTTAGTCTTCTGTTCTCACAGGCACCATGGTCTCCTTATATAGATCACTGGAGGGGGAAAAGGATCTGCACTAAAGTCACACAGCTTCTTTTTCTACTCCTTGTCCCCGTTCATTTCACACACAACCCCTGCTGCTGGTGGCATACTTACTAGCTGACGGGCCAGCACGTTGGTTGGCCCGCATATTATTTACGTAACTGTTATTTAGATGGGGCAAGTCCAAAAACCAAACTTCTACATGCTCACCTAATAAAGCAAAACAGAAGTTGAAATACCCTGCTAGGATGAGATCTTCAGAAGAATTTGGCATACTAGCCACATCCACTGAATTTCAGAATAAAATCCTTCCCTGCCTCAGTAGTGGACAAAGCCATCTTGGCCTCCTGGAGATGTGAATGTCAGTGATCTCTCATCCCTGTTATAACACAGCTCAGTCTTCCAGTCAGAAAATCAAAGGAAAGGACATTCTTAGATTAAGATTTGGATTAAGTTTATAAATTTAGACTAAGGTTATAATCTCAGGCATACTCAGAAAGAGTAAAGAAGTAGCCATCAGACTGTTTTACAGATTTTTTTCAAACTTTAAAGTCAATCTGGTTGAAGCAGAAGAGTTATTTTTACTTTGTTTTTCTAATTAAACACTGAGAGACACTGCTCCTCACATGCCTCAATCTTGTAAATGCTTTCTGTTTACCCAGGCAGCTGGAAGGACTGAGAAACAGATACGACAAGTGTCCTTGTCAACTTAGGCTGAAATAAATGTAATAAACCACACACGTTATTTTGGTACATGGTGAGACCTAGTATGGTCCTCTGACATGGCATAAAGTACCTCAAAATACTGTAGATTAAAATCTGCTGGTCTAATTTCTTCTATATATTTTTTTAAATCTCTGATGCTACTAATTCAGACCAGAAGTGAGTAACTATGCAAGGTGTGTAGAGTGATGGCAATGATGTTCTTTGTACTTGAAATTTGTCATATCTGATATAAGATGCCAAAGACTTTCCTTAACCTTACCAGCCAGAGCAGAAATAACAGTTCTACTAAAGTGAATAAAATAAGCTGAATTTGAAATACTTCATATATATATTAAAATGCTGGGAAAGTGATGAGCATGTTTGTTTCCATTCAATGTCAGACTCAATCCTGTTCAGATGCATTGGATAATTGTGTGAAACACTGGCTCAGAAGGGGAAAATGCTGTGATTTTTAACCCATTATGTATCATCAGAACTGCCAATTCTGTATTGATTTAAAACTAGAGAGGCATAATGATAACACTTTGCAGTAACGTGCAAGGTCACAACCACGTACCCTAGAAAATAAAATTGCTAAGTATACAGTGCAGGTGAAGTACGAGCATCTAATAATCTCTTCATGTTCCAGCATAGAGAAAGGAAAAGCTAAACTTAATAAAGTTACAAACCCCATGATTTCTTAGAAATCATGATCTGAATTCTGCCTCAGGAAATGACAAGCCTACTACTCACCTACCATGAACAAAAATAAGAAACACCTGTTGTCTCTTTGTTCTTACTTAATTTACTTCCTCTGGCCCATGTTGCTCCCTTGCCTTCCTTCCGGAGACCTGGGAGAAGCTGTAGCTAGGTTCTTCTTGTCCTTGAATGTCTCTGATGAAAGAAATAAGTAAGTGTATACAGTCGTAAGAGGCTGTTTCAGCTTGCTTTGGTTTTTATTCATTGTTTTGTTCTTGCTCTCTTCCTTAATGATCCTGCAGAGTAGGTAACTTCTGGAGGATACTTGCTGACATAGACTTTTGCTCTGGTCCAATGTGGCTGTTTGTATCTTCCCAAGTTATTACTGTCTTACAAGAGTATAAAGTCTAGTATCTTGGGGAAACTTAAATGTTTTGTATGTTTTATTAGCTTGCTGTGATAGATCTGTTCCTCAGATGTGTCTCTTCTTTTTATGTTTGAGTAAACTAAAAAATTATGTAGTTTCTCTCTAATTTGGGGGGCAGGAAAATCAAAGCCCTGTGTCTTCAGTCCTGTGACTGAATGTGTTTCAACTGATTACATGTTGGTTTCTTCTCTTGAAAAAATCTGTTCAAGCTTACAAAATAAAAGGGGAAAGTTCTGTCCACTGCTGATCATAGTATTTTGTAACATAATTCAACATAAAATTTAGAATGAGTAACACTTCCTGTTGTGATACAACTGGTTTAAGAAAAATGGAGCTAGCATGTATCTGTCTGTCCTTTCTCTCTGGAAAAACAGTCCACCTAATTTGGCTGCTTTTCTTGTTTCAAAGAGAGCATTCACACATCCTAGTGGTATTCTTTATGGTCATTTGAAAGTCACTATAATTGTGTAAAACTATATATCCTCTAGGCAACAAGAACAAAAGCTTCTATATGCGCTAAATATTGTTTCATTCAGGAAGTTATTCTTATGTGTATGTTTCCACAACTATTATCAGTAGAATTGAAGGGTAGCAGCAATATCCACAAGTTGTCTGATTTCCTTCCCACAGTATCAAAGATTGAAACAACAAAGATGAAAATGCTGGGGGAAATGCCTGTAACTATGACATAAATTGCTTTCCAGAAAAGATTTAAGGAAGTTGCTTTTAATATATTGTTTATGGTATGGAGGAGGCACTTCTGCCTGAAAGAGTTTGGTGGTGTTAGATCTTCTAAGCATTCCCAAAGTCTGTCCTCAGGATGTTGTCCAGTGGGTTACGTTCTGCTCTTTGTGGCAGTAGTGGAAGCACGAAGCTCCTCCATTGTTTCTAGGATGTTTATTCTGAATTAGTGCTAATGCACCTGGAATTACGCTGTAGCAAATATCTGTAAAAATTCTAGTTCAACCAAGTCGGGAAAGTTCAGACAATAAAATCACATAGGAAATTATTAATCTTACAGTGTTTATTTTATAAAGTTCCATGATTAATACAGATTTTTAAAAAATTATTGTGACTGCTCTCATGACGTTTGCTTGTGCCTGGGATATATGCAGTGGGAAGCTTAAAGAAAGAGAGCAGCTGTTAAACCCTGTGGCACAGATGAGATGTTGAAGCCTATGTATCCAGCTCCTGTTCCTATCTGGGAAAAGCTCTCCTACTATTTGTCACTTCCAATGGAAATCCATGCCTGGTGAATGGTTTTAACATTGCTCAACTCCCTTTTATGGCCTTATTTTGTCTCAATGTCACGGGTCAGTTTCATGCGTGTCCTGGTATAGGAACTGAGAGGAAGCACTTGGCACGGCAGCTAGTTGGGGAAGGCTGCCTAGCATTAAAATCAGACAACCAGATGCTTCCTTGATTAGGATCTCTAGACTGGTGTTCCCCTGGGGTCTGGGAAGCAGTGAAGAGCTGACCCATCTGCCCAGACCATAGGTTACCCTTTTCCTCCAAAACACTTCTGTTCCCATCCTTGGTACTGCTCCCACTCCAGGCCTTCTGCTGAGGCATAAGAATGACTGCAGAGATGCATGTGCACTGCAAGCCCCTTTGAATGAGCTGAACACAGAGACCCTGAAGCAATGCTTCACCAGAGCCTGTGGGTCTGTCAGGTGGCAGTGTCTCTCTCCTCCATGGCCGCCATAGCTATTGTTCTGCTGCGTCATCCTCGCAGCCAAAGTACCTGATTCTGATAAGTCTCTTGACCTCCTGGCTCAATGAAACAGCTTCTCTGTTTAGTGGTTAGAAATACTTCTGGAAAGAAAGCCTTTGCATAGATCAGTTAGACAATTAGCAAGCCCAGATATCTAAGATATGTTGAGGCAGGCAATAATGCTTGTGTTGGGGAAGGCCTGCCTGCTCATACACAGCAAAGAGTAAGTGCCAGGGACATTAAATCTGCCTGTGGCATTAGGGGAAGGAGCTGGATTACACATTTTTTAGGTGCCTCCGTTCTGTCCTAGTGTTTCTTGTACGTGATCTTTTTCAAAACTGAACAGTAGCCATTGCCTAAAGTTTGCAGGAACAAA
Source organism: Antrostomus carolinensis (assembly GCF_000700745.2). Taxonomy (NCBI): domain Eukaryota; kingdom Metazoa; phylum Chordata; class Aves; order Caprimulgiformes; family Caprimulgidae; genus Antrostomus; species Antrostomus carolinensis. The sequence continues at coordinate 29,416 of NW_010319622.1, read as the reverse complement.
ACATGGCTTATTTGGAACTTGCTGAAGGAAGGTTTTGAATCTTTTTAAAAGTTAAAAATATGTTATAAATAGCTGGATTGCCAGCTGGAAATTTTGGAGAGGTGAAAACAGAAGTTAGTACCCTGTAAGCTAAGATGACTTTTCTAAAAAGAAAAGACCACTTAAAAGCACCATTACAAATACTTAAGGGGGATGAAAATGAGTTAGTACACACCAAATCTCACTTCGTGGACCTGGCTGCTTTGTGTTCACCAGCTCTCTCTACATCTCTGATGCCACCTCAAAGGCCCACATTAGCTTTGATCCTCATGGTTTCAAGGACAGAGGCATCTTGTTCACTTGTTGTAATGGAGGCTATAAAACCACAAGACAAAAATGCTTAACAGCCAACTAGCAGGTGCCTTTTGAACAGGTGAGATCTGAATGTCCCTTACCCCACAGTGTGTGGCATCAGTCACAGCAATACAAAGTGGTGTAAAAGAAAGAAGTGCAGAGTCAGAAACTGCTAAATTGGGTCTTAATCTGATTTTTACTATTCTCTACAGTGAAGTAAAGCATTGCTTCCTCTAAGGCTCAAAGGAACATTGGAGGCTGCATTATATATTTTTGCATAGCTTCATACAGGCTCTGAAGTGATGACAGTTTTTTGTACCCTTATGTAATGTGTGGGGTTTTTTTAAAATGGAATAAAATAAAATACCTCTTTCTTCAATAGCGTTATAGTTGGGTATTTTTCCCAGCTGTGAGTAGTATAACTTTACAACAGGCACACAAGGCTTTGCACACTCTTCTTGACTTGTTAGGGATGACAAAATAGTGGCTCCCTCCTGTATCTCATGACCAGCAAGAACCTGTGCAGGGTGCAGAGCACCACCACAGACGGGACAAGGTCAAGAACCCTACATCTTCAAGAGCCTGCTGTTAAAATCTGCTGGTTGTGTATCCATGTCTAATTCTTATCTTGCATCTTTCCTGAGTTGCCCACCCTTGTTTTTTCTCACCAGAGTTAGAGGACATCTGTGGTGCCGTCCTCTGCACTCTGCTGTTTTCTGCCTGTACAGCCAAGTGTGGCTATGCAGCTGCTCATTTGCCTAACTCGCTAGCAAATGCTCAGGGGGCATTTCTTAATGTTCTGCATGTTGGTCACAATTGATTTATTAATTAACATAGTGGTAGGAAGCAAGGATCAATGGTTTTGTTTTTCTGTCTGTCTTCCACTAACTTGCTTTTTGCTTTAGGTAAACGATCTAAGCTCTGTCCACATCCTCCCTCCTGTAAAACAGGAGTGATAATACCTACCAAGGAGCTGTTTGTGAGCTTTGCTGAGCTCTTTAGCATCCTCAGCAGGAGGCAGCATAGAAGCATATGGCCAACACACTATTTCAAAACAATTCAGTTTTAAATTGTTGCAAAAACCTCCTGCTAGCCCCACAGTAGCTCACAGTCCCCTCCTGATTGTTCCACCACGGTTTTAAGAAGTTGCAGACAAAAGGGTTTTTCTGGCCCTTCTCTCCCCAGTCGTTGTTCTCGTATACCTTATGAAAACTCATGCTAGTGAAAACTAACCACTTTATTTGTATTTTTTCAGGTTAGCTTTCAGCAGAAGTTCCCTGATCTATCTGTCCACAGAGTTTCATGACTGCTCATGCTCAAAGAGATGCAGTAACAACATGCATCTGAGTAGGGGCAGGGAGGCACACTGTCTCCTTCAGTCACAGTGTGCATTTAGACTAGATTAAATTTATTGGGAAACTTAAGTTTCAGCAAAGTTTCTCCAGGTAATGGTAGGTAAAGTCCGTGAGCCCTTTGAGGTAAGTAACCTCACAAAGTTTCAGTTAACCATGCATTTTAACCTTGAGCACAGGTGAAAATTGGATGTTATGGGTTAGCTGAAATTCGGTGACCCAGGAAACACCATTGTTCAGGAAGCAATGATTGACAGAAATCATATGGTCAGCCTTTCCCTGGCTATCTGGCTAGAGGTAGCAGAAGGGAAGCTTGTCTAGCTTGGGCTCTGACACAGTCCTCTTTGTATCCCTGCCTGAGCCACAACCTTCCAGGGGAGGAGTGAGCTTGGTATCTCAGCTCTGTGCTCTGCCTAAGCTCATTAAAAGCTACAACTCAGATGAGGTCTTCTGTAATCGCCAAGTGAACTGGAAGATAAATGGGATATATAAGTTTGTGAAAGCCATGGAGTTAAAGAACTTTTCTGGGATAGTGACAGACTTCACTTAACACCTCAGAGACATAGTAAAGTGAGTTAAACAGAGTACCAAGAATGTCTCACATAGTTTTCTCTACTGTTGAGGACCTCACTCCCAGATAACAGAGTAATATAAGCTAAGTACTTGAGTCAGCATTCCTGGCTGCTAAAATAAAAATCTAGTGTTAGTGCCCATTACACAAAGTTGTAATTCTGTCATAAAATATGGGAAAAGTGTTGTCTTTTTTATTACTGAACTGTCTTATACTTTCAGGGTTTTGTTATTGGTTCTTTTTGTTTATTTAAAAGTATATATCCCAACAGCAATGGGCAATCTGCATCATAAAGCAAAAAACCACTAAACATATGTAAATGTGGAGAAAAAATTTAAACAAATGCTAAAAGGTTTCTGAAAATGAAATTTATGTGATGGGTTTAATAGATAGATGCCAAATAGATGCAAATGAACATTTCCTAGTAAAGTAAGAGAGAGTGTGAAGTGGTCGTTTTTTTTTGTTTGAAACAAGTCGTGTATCCTTTAGGTGCCTGTTTGTGCGATGCTTGGTAGCTTTTGTTCAGTGTACAGCTCCAGATACAATGACCTACAATGATGGAAGCCAGAAAGAAAAAGTTCCCTATTTGATTAAAAAAACTACTGTAGATGCTGTTCGTGCTAAAACAGTTTCCCGGGTAGTGATAACTGTTCTTCATAGTTAAGTGTGTCCATTAGTGTGCATAAGGAAAAGCTAAATGCATGCAGTTGCATTGTTGAGTGGCTAACCCTCTGTGGTGGGACTAATGTGGTGCTTGACCAAGAATTGACTGACTTCAGGTTTCAAAAAAAAAAAAAAAAAAAAAATTAAAAGTACTAGAAGGTGCTTTTCACTGAAGTTTAAAGAAATTACACTCGACTGATCAATGTCCAGAAAATCTCAGAACTTTTCAAGTAGGAATTAGAAACAAACCCTGCTACTACTTTTGGCTTTACTAGAGTAAGTCTGTAGTAACATTATCAAAGTCACTGCTTAGGAAATGTAGATAAATACATCAGTTTTGGACTATGCTTTTCCACTGTGTTCTCTAAAACGACTGGAATTACACGATCCCAGATGTCTAGCTTATTTAAATGAAAAAGTTCAAAAATTGTCTTTTACTTTGTAGTTTTCAGGAGATCCTGGTGTGTCTCCCAAAGTATGCGAATCTTACTCAAACTTATTTTTATAGTATTTTGTTCCCTCTTCTGTCCATATCTGATGGGAAGAAAGTACACCCAGCTCAAATGTCATCTTAAAATTACCTTTGGAAAAGTGTAAAATGGTAAGATGCTCTTGTTTCTTTGTTATGATATAATTAGGTTTTAGTCCTTAATGATGGTACTGGAGAGCCAGGTTGTATCACAGTTGTTTGCATTACTCTTTTACTTTCTTGATGGTTTACTTTCTTGATTAGGAAATAGGGTGTCTCCCCTAGGAGCTTCAGACTGAAAATGGTCTGATAGAAAAATACACTGGATCTTGTAGATGGTTGTTCTTTGCACAGATAAAAATGTGTGGAGAGATGAATCACTAGTAGCTGATGACTCTACACAAGGCATAGACAGGTTTTCTGGTTTTTTTTTTAAAGCAGCTTATTCAGCTGTAAAGACTTGGGATTGCTGTTTAATTAGCTGTTTAGAATTGTACACTTTGCATAATCACTATTTGACTACACTGTGAAAAAAAGGAAGTTCAGCCTTTTAGTTACTCGACTAAAACAATCTGAAAGGTGAATCATACTTTCCGATTTCTCTTCATTGCACTGAAGTTTTGAGGTAACTCTTTCTTCCAGGGAAAGACACTGACTTCTGCCTGATCTCTTGTTATTATTTCAGTCTTGTGCATAGTCTTACCTTTCAAGTAGAATTTCCCATAGGTGGCAGGCAGTATATTCCAAGATACTGGGACATGAATAGCTTATTTGACATGGGAGTGGTGAAAATAGTAAGCAGCTCTGCAGTGTAAACATTAAAAAAAAAAAATCAACCCCCAAACTGACAAGTCTCAGATATGAAACACTCATATACATATTAATGTATGAGATTTTCCTATATATATCTATATCTATAAAGATATATATATACATATATATATATATGTCCATAAAAACCTCTTTAAAGTGTTTTGTACTGGTTGCTTTTCACACAATAGTAGAACCTGAGCCTGCTTGTCAAAGTTCTTATTCTGTCATATTAGAACAGAAAACTTTTTTTTTTCCATAAAACTTTAAATGCATAGATACCTTTTTCTATTTGTAAATACCTTTTGTAACTGATAGCATAGCTAGCTTCAGTAGAGGGATTTGGGTCCCATTGCCCTCTGCTTTGTTCTTAGTAGGGTTTAGGGTACTGGCAGTTGCTGAAGACATGGACTGAGGGGGGATGTAGGGCTGGTACTGGGGCGCAAACACGTCCAGGTAGGTGCTCGTAAAGTTTGCAGCAATATTCCTGAATTCCTGTTTTGACTGTTGTCTATAGATATTGATGAAAAGCTTGTTTCATGACAAAGGCAGGAAGCTTTTAACATGAAAACGGTCAAACTGTTGTCACAATTCAAAGCAAATATAAGGCCTGGATAGAAACACAATATAAACATTCCCAGGAGAGCTTCTTGAGACTTGTTATGCAGAGCAAAGTTGGCACAGTGTCCCATTTGCAACACTAAAAATCAAATGGTTTTTTTGTCTGTTGTTTTTTTTTTTTTTTTTTACAATTTTTAAGTGACACTTTATTTGTTTTACGAATCAGTCGCTGACGCACAAGGCTTCTCTGTCCACTGATTCATATCAGATGAGCACTCTTTCTGTAGTCACAAGTGTCTGCTCAGCAGACTTGTTTTTGCAATTGAAAAATCAATAATTCATTCATGGCCAAGATAAAGAGCTCAAACCCATTACGAGATTACCACCACGGTGAAGACTCTCAATTGTATTAATACTAAAAGAGGAGTAGACTGAGTGTGTTTGCTACCTACAGTTTGGTCTACTACCTATTTTTGTTTTTTCTAAGATGCTTATCACTGGGCTATCTAAGTAACAATAAACTAGTCACTCAAACGTTATACTAAATATTACTTTCAAGATAACTTAGTATAATGAAAATGAAACTTGTTTTGAGGATGATAAAAATGTTTGTTCTGTAATTTCTACTGTAATTCCCAGGTGAACAAGCAGCCCATGGGTTCATGAAGAAAAGTTATTAAATATTAAATGTTATTCAATAACTTCTCACACCTGAAAAATACAAATCGGTGACTAACTGATTACATTAATTTATCTGCAAAAGGAATCCCTATAGGGGAGGGAATGTACAAGAGCTCAGAATAAAATTAGCAAATGTATAAGATTAAAGGGAAAGCAATCATTTTTGAATTAGGTTACAAAGGAGCAATTCTCCATATTTGCAATATACTGTACAAAAAATGGAAATAGGCCAAAATTGGCAAGCTTTTGTGTATTTTATCAATTGTTTAAAAACTTTGTCTGTTGCTGCCACCATGGCAGCTACTATCTCTTAAACTGTAAGAAGCCTATAGTCATCTATAGCATTTGGTTCTTTACCCCAGCGTATGGCTAAGAGGCTATCAGAAAAATAATAATTGTTACCTCTTGCTATGATGAGTCTATTGAGTGTGTGAAAGACCACAGCTTTATACCTGGTATTTTCTGCAGCCACTTACTCTGACTGCATAGTCATGGGCAATCACTGGGCTATGTTTCCATTTACAATTTCTTCAGAGTCAAATCTGGTTCTTTTCTTCCTGCCTAACACACAGATCACTGCCATGGCTGCTCCCCCGTTGGCGTGGCTGAGCTCTAACCCAGCCTTCTGAAAAAGTCCAATTAAAAAGACTGCTGAAAAGTTTTTTGTGCAAAGTTAGCTCATGTTTTTTTTTTTTTTTTTTTTTAATTTAAATTAATTGGCATTTCACAGACCATGAATGCTGTGTGGCTCTGGCATGATTTGCCTGGGCTCAGCATAGTTGTGCTATTGGTATCTTTAACACCGCTCTGATCATAGCTTGCTGTGTGGCTCATGGTAAGGTTTAGGTCTGACCAGCAATGTGCAGGGTCTGAAAGTGACCAGAAGAAATATTGATATTGGGGCTCTTTATATGTCAAGAAACACTGTACAGGGCAAATCTCTGTGAATGTCACCACAGAGCTGTCACATTAATTTAATCAGTCATTGTGTTTCCCCTATTACTTCATAAACTTGCAACAGAAGCATAACTTTTTAGTTTTGTTTTCTTGTTTTTTCTTTAAAATTAAAGTAATAATATTAGCTGGGAAATTTCTGAGTTTCAGGGCTCCAGCTGCAGTGCAGGAGCCTTCAGGAGAACATGGATCTGGAGCACTAAGAATTAAGTGTAGTTCCTCAAAGAATCATTTCAGAAATGTGTGAGCAGATCTGCTCCGCAGCGTACCAAATCTTAGTCACTTGTCCTTCGGCTTTTGCAATAGCCACGTGAAAAAGAAAGGGTTATTTATTAAGAGCAGAACAGTTCCCTTTTAGTTCTGTAGCAATCGTGTCTCTTTTTTTCCAGTCCATGGAAAGTGTTATCTCAGGCAGCTTTGTGCAGGAAATTCTGTTTATCACTTCCTCACAGTTGCAGTTTGTCTAGGACTTAAATATATGATATCAGATTGCATCAAAATGTGGGCCTTTGTGTGCTTAACTCATCAAAGGAGTGGACCCTCAGGACTTGATATCACTTCACTGCATATGCAGTCATGTAGCAAAACAAAGTCTATCTAAACAGGACAGAACTATTTCTGTTGGTAGTACAGCAAAGCTAGCAGAATTGGTGTAGTTTCAGGTATCTGCACTGTTTCACTTCTTGTTTTTAAATTTATCACTTTTTTTAAAATGACATGGTTTGCCTGTTTTTACTATGTAAACTATTACAAAAACCAAAATATTACTTGTACAATAAGAAAAAAAAAAACAAACCAAACCAAAACCAAACCCAAGTTGGTGTGCCCTGCTGTGGTGCCTGCTTTACATTACAAAAATACTCTAAAATTTTGAATCCATGCGTTTCAGGCTGACTGTTGTTTGAGGAAATCTGAAATGGTAGATGGTTATCTAGACCACTATGTGTCAAATAAGCTTAATGAGACTATAATAAATAACAACAGTTGCTGTAGGAGGCTGGCTACAGCTTATGAACCTGCTCTCCCACCTTTGTGGTTATGTTTCTATTTTCTGTGCCCTCGATAAAGGAGTTCCCTCCAGTATAGCAGGCTACACTGCCAGATGTTAGTCTTTCTGGGCAGCCACAGGAAGCCTATTCAAACTGTGTAGCAACACTTCTGCTCTAAGCTGCAGCTCCTCTATGCTGACTCTGGTTTTTAATACCACCCTCTCTCACACCCCTTGCAGTATCTTGCTTAACTGTATTGGCCCTTTTGCTCAACACAAGTTGGTTTCATGTTAGCTGATAAGTGTCCGGCTGTTGCAGAGCCTGATACCCACTTGCCAGCCTGGGAAGCTGCAGCTTTGGGTCCGTTTCTGCTCCTTCCCACATGCTTCTGGTGCGTGTTTTAACCATATGACAAATGCAAAACTGAGTATATAAGTTAAGATGGTACCCACCCTCAGATTCATGATGTAACATGCTCTCTATTTACTCAAATCTGCTAGTAATATAAAAAGGGAAAAAAAAAGTTTAAATTACTCAGCAGTAAAAGACAAAGTAAAAGTCTATTGTCTCTTGATGTCTCTTTTCTTGTGGGGGAAAAAAAAGTTATTAATAGAACATGCACAGAAATGGCAGCATGTTTTGTTTGTTTGGAGTTTTTTCCTCATTATTTTAACTGCTGTAAAATGGGTTGATGAACATAATCAAGAGATTACTCCAAATCCCATCAAGCAACTACTGGAGAAGCCAGTCAGCAATGTGACTGGAGAACCATCCTGCCTGAAGGAAGGAGCCCCAGAACCCAAACCTGTAGGATAACTGGAACTTCTGGCAGACCCTTTCCTGGCAATCCTTGAGAGTGAGCTGGGAAATAATCCAGTTTTCTAATTCCACTGTTTTCCACTCTGCCTTGCTATGCCAAGGAAACCCTGACAGGCACTTTATTGTGTCTTCCTGCCTTCAATTGCTGCCTCCCACCAGTTTTTCCACAGGAGGTGTGGTGTGGGCCCTAGCAATCACTCAGGGAAGCTAAGGAAAAGTTTGAAAGGTGTAGGATGTGCTGCTCTGTGCTGTAATTTTGAGCATTGTCAGACCTTTGTGGGAAACAAACTCTCACTGCTGGTTGGAAAACAGGAAAGTGCTTAAAACCAGTGGGGTTTTTGTTTTGTTTTGTTTTTATTTAAAGAAGCTGAACTTTCTTCCCCTTCTCTTTCAGTTTGATTATATAGCAAAAGTGAAAGTTAAAATCCCACCTCAAAAACTGTCCTACTGCTCCAAAATAGTTTTGCTTTGAAAATAACAGTACTTTGCAGCAAGCAAATGCATGCTGTTGCCTTCTGAAGAACACTTCAATTTTCACTATGGGGGAGAAAAAAACCTCTGCTTTTGTTAGTCAGTATGGTTAATCAGTGCTGTGAATCAAGTTTACAGGTACTAATCAGCCATATAGCTTCTCACATGCAAACATTTGCACAGCAAAACCGAAGTTTTTTGTAGTTCTGCTTTGTGGAACCTCACATCACCCTAGAACTGCTCTCTACAACTCAACTGCCCTTTTTTGTGGGGGGAAAGGGGAATAACAACAAAGTGTTGGCAGTTACTGTCTTGATAATGTTGATCTCTTCTTCATGTTTGTAATTACAGATGTTGCTGTTGCCTACATTGATTAATACAATACTTTTTTTTTTTTTTTTTTAATACAAAGTCTTAAAAGTTCAAGTAGGTGATGGTAGCCTGTGTGTCACTGAGGCTGTCTAGAGAGTCCACCTCTCCTGACAGTCTATGGCTTGTGGACTCTAGTCGGCATGGGAAGTCTAATCAACTAAATTACTAGATTCATTTTTCAAATGAAGGTGATGCTTTTAAATAGAATTCCTTCTGTTTTGTTTTTCTTCTTCAGTCCTGTTTTGGGGCCCTTGTGTCCTTCCTCAGAAAAGCATGTAAGATGGTGTCAACTTTAAAGTTCTGCTTAAATCAAATCAAGGTCAACCAGGATAAAGAAGCACCAGTTTAATGATTTTTTTTGGCTTGGGGTTGCTGTAGGATGCCCAGGGATGCGAATGCATGTTAATCTAAACTTCTTATCACCACACTAGCAAGACCGTTCACAGATTTTCCAGAGACACCACAGGATTTAGGCTGTTGTCCTAATTGCTATTGTTCAGGCTGCTAGCTATTATATTTACCACAAGCTGTTTTCATGTTGTTGGGAGCCTGGTGCTAAACTGAAAACCAACACCTATCTTAGCGATTTGTTGTCTTCTGGAAACTGAAGCAATTACACTGTAGTATGCAAATGAGCTTTATACAATGTGTGTAAGTTTTTGGCTGTGGTTCCAATAGATCATTTTAGGGAACCTTGTACCTGATTAGAAATGCAGGGCTCCATGATGTAAAACATAGCACACAGTCTTTCTGGTGTGGTTTTTTTTTTTAGATTACTTTGTTTGATTTTTTTTTTTTTTTTTTTTAAGGTTAAACATAGTTGATTAACCAAGATGTATGTCATCAAGGTTTTCATACCTGATCAGGTCTGAACTTATCCTACAAGATAGTCCAATAGTGGATCCACAATCTCGGTCTGTGTCTGTTTAGCATCAATGACTGTCAGAGATGGGTTTCTTTATCCCATAGAAGATTTAGCTGCTCAGAAGAAAACAATGTTTGTACAGTCATGGCAGTACCAGTCTGGAAAACTACTCCAAGCAAGTAAAAGCAAAGGAGAGAGGCCCTTCTTCCTCGCAGTCCAAAAGAAATGGATACCTTAATCTGTGATGAAATTTTTCTCATTTAATGTGGTTTGGTGTGAGATTAGCTTTGCTGTGGCAGCTATCTGCTGCTGAAAAGCATGGTCCCACTTCTCTCTCTGTGCCATAGTTTCCCGCCCGTTTTCTTGCAGCAGGAGCAGTGGTTGCCTGACCTGGCAGTCAGCCAGTTAAGAGAGTGCCAAAACAGATGAAAACTAATTCTATCAAGAAAACCAATTTATTTTCTGCCATTCTAATTCCCTGATCCAGTTTGGGGACAGGTCAGGAAAGTTGTATCCTGGGCAGCAGATTCAGCCTTATGGAGAATTGTTGCCAAAAGACTATGCTCTCAGTAATTTAAGGTTGAACCTTGAATGTCTGGCTCTCTAAATTGCTTTATTATCTTCTGTATTTTTAGGAACAGTTATTAACCTGCTTTAAAAAGGCAATTAATACCACTGGTCATAGACTTTTATTTAAAGATTAATTTGCTTTGAAAAATAATTACTAAGATTTGTCTTCATCTTAAACTAAGTTTGAGGTTGCAAAAAAAATTTGGTTACACTTTTATTTGTTTAATTTTTCACACTTTTCTCCACTTCCTTCTTTTGCTGGAATACTTCCAGCCCTATCAGAACCTGGAAGTACTAGAAATAAACCAGAGGTACCCATTTTTGCGAAACATGGGTTGTTTTGCTTTGAAAGTACTTGGCTGGGATTGGGGAAATCTGGATTCAATTTTCTGCTTTGCTATTCATTTACAGTTTAACTTTGGGTAAGTTATTTAGTATTTATCCCTGAAACACCTGATACCTCCTCACTTAAAAGGAGCACGGTAAGTTCATTTGTGGTTCTGTGATGCTCCAGTGCTGTGGTGCTCTGAGCCATTTGCAAGTAGAGAAGCTCTTCTAGAACAACAAAATGCTGTTCCATTTAAATAAACACAGGATTTGTTTTTGTTTCCCACATCATTATTTGTATCTTGTTCTCCAGCAGGTTAAAACAAGCTGTTGTGTTTGCTTCTGGAGACATCTGTTATCTCAGTTCTAAGCAGCTCTGTGTGTGTCTGCTGTGGCAGGGTTGCTCCCAGCCAGCTAACCTGGAATGGGATGTGCTACATGGCCCATCATAGATGTACTATTTCAGTAAGGCATTCATAAAATGGTGGGTTGTTTGCTTGGTGTTTTTGTTGTTTTTTTTTTTTTTTTTTTTTTTTTTTTTTTTTTTTTTTTACTTTTAAGACCTAAAGGTTATAAAATCTTGACTGATAAGTATAGTCATGCTTTATCTAGCAGCATGACTTACTGGGCAGTGCATGTCTATACTATATGTCTGGCTCTATATTTAAGCAGGGAAGGAAGGATTTGACCCTAAGCTTAGAGATCCTGGCTCTATAGATCAACCTAGCATCTCACATACTCAGTTTCTGATGACCCACTGACTCTTTTTCATGTACAGAATGGTATTCCTAGGTGCACAAGAGGATGGGGCATTTGAAAGATGGGATATAAATTACTATCTGAAGGGTAGCCACAGGACTAATCAGCCTTGCTTCCAGTTAATGATTTGAAGACTATGCTTGCTAGGCTGAGGAATGGTAAATCAATTCACTTGGCAGTTTTAATGAAGGATTTTTTGCTCTCTAGATTCTTTATTTACAAAAATGAAGAGAATATGTGTAGCACAGAGCCAGGTGTTGACGAGGATTCTTCAATGCTACAAGAATCCTTGTAGCTATTACAAGGTAAGCTATTACCTTAAGACCACATCAAGTCTTATGGTCCTCCTTCAGTCAAAAAATATTTGGAGGCAATGATGTAGTTTATAATTTTAGATAGTAGGTATGAATAACAAATTATTAACACATTACTCCCTTTCATGACTTAGCATTTTGAATATGCTGCAGGATTTAATGAGTCAAACTTTTGAAGGGGATAAATAAGTACAAAAATTGAAATATTTAATACTGGATTTGGGGTATGTACCATTAGTTAGAAATGCAAACCATACAAATAAAACTATTTGCAGCAAACGACTCAGCAAAATACATTGCAAAAGAAAGCCTTAAAAGTAATTAGATTCCCAGGAAAAAATTCATCACAGCTGCCTCAGCAGCTGTCAGATGCCAGTTCAAAAAAGACCAGTACTGAAGTCTATGAAAATATTATTAAGTAATGGTTTAGATATTGGCTTCGCCAGGGTGCTTAACAGGAACCCAGACTTTTAAAATTACCCTCAAGCAAGTGACTAAGCTCTTTATTAAGTAGTTGCTGTACTCACTGAAAGACAGTTGGACATACAAAATTAAGTATCTTTTGTTATAGATGCAAAACCTGGAAACTAGAATTGATGCTAGCTGCTTCAGAAGTACAAATAAATCCCAAAGCTAAGTTGGAGTAAGATGATGTAGCTTTCAGCACTTGGCACATGTATCATTCTTAGATGAATGTTTGCCAAAGGCAGGTATGGTTAGTGGCTACTGTGGTGTTATGACATTAGATATAATTGACACAAGACTTTTGAAAACATATGTAACCTGTTGTTGAGTGTGATTTGATTTGTTATGTAGGCACAGTTTTACGAACAGTTGCATTGGATTAACAAAGTAGTGGATGAGGTTCTAAGATTGGATTCATTGTTAAATATAAACCAAATATAAGGAGTTCAAAATTAGTTGCACAGTTTTAAAGAGCTTAACAGTAGTACTTATTTAAGTAAGTTCATGTCTTTAAGTCCTTGCCTGGTGAACTGTGTATTTGTTTTAGAGAGGCTAATTCTGTTTTAAAGAACTAAAAGAAAGAAGGAGACCTATTCTGTATGTCTGTGTAGAATCTGCTTTATGAAAATGTGGGGGTTTATGCTAAACAAGAGCTTCTGTTGGTAACACACAAATGTTCTTCACACCGATCATTGTTTCAAAATTTTCTTGCAAAGCTGTTTTGAGGGACTGGGATGGGAGGTTGGTTTGGTTTTTTAGGGTGGTTGTCATGTTGGAGTAGATCTCTTTGCTTTTAGCTTGTGAGTAGGATGCTCCTGAGTCTATAAATGCCAGGACCCTGCTAAACGCTACCTTCAGTATAAGCCTTGGTTAACCACATAAATGCCATAGGGAGAGACAATTCACAGTCTTCAACTCTGAATTCTTGGCACTAGTCAATGGGTGACTGACTCTTAAATTAACCAAGAAGTGCAATGAGGAATATCTCACCAAGTCTGCTGTACCTTGCCATTAGCAGAAGGTAAGTACAAGTGCACCAGCCAGAATGGTGTAACTGTCTTTTGCTATGTACTTCATTATATTCAGTGTAGGACTTTCTTTTTTCCCCTCCAGCTATGACATACCAGCTGTGTCCCTTTGCACAAAGTGCTGAAGTATGACACTAAAATAATAAAATTAAAATATGCCCATGGGTTACCTGTAACGGATTTAATGGAGTGGAACAGTTCTGGTCTTGTCTAAAAGATGTCAGCTCTATGTACATACCCTAGCCTCTTTGCTAAACTCCACTGCCTTCTAACCTCTAGAGAGTTGAATATCTTCAATTTTAATGACAGGTGCATTAATACATTTAGAAGCATGATAAAACTTTCATTTTTGGAGTTTGTGATTCATGATTCCATACACTGTCCTATATAAGGGAGGAAGAATTATGAAAACTCCATGTGCATAAAGAATGATTTGATGAATCCTGAAAAATATGGGATCTGTTGGCATGACTTCATTGTTGCATGAATTGTTGCTAGGGCATCACTGATTCAGGCATCACAAAACTAGGTAGAACAACTTCTATTTTTTTTTAAGATTTGTTATCAAAAAAGGCAGCTAAAATAAGTGAAGAATGGTATTTGATACCAGATATATTACTAATGCAATCCAAAAGTTTTATCTTCAAATTATTTCTGTATTAGCAAAATGCCCTGAATTAATTTTAACAATCATTCACTGTTTTTCAGAAATGTCACTATATTGTTTTGTTAGAGAAGATCACAGCTACAGTCTAGTATATTTGGCATTCTCACAAGGGAGCATAGAGGGAGTGTAGAGGAGAAATATGATGTTTTTACTTGCTTAACCAGGCATTTCTGAATTTGACAAAATGCTTCCATGTTGCCCTCCTAAGAAATTTAAGAATTAATGTTAAAAAGAATTAACTAGAACATACCAGTGGCCTACAAATGTGAATACAACTGTCTCAAAATCTGTAAGTTAAAATGAGGCAGAAGCAGATCAGATCACTTTCCAAAACAAGGGACGGATGATTAATATGTTTCCTTGCATTTGGTGCCCTAAAAACATTGATGAGTTTGCATGTTAACTTTTGGGAACATCGGATGTGAGAAGGCACATTTCTAAGGCACCAAGAAGTCATTATGCAGCTTCCTGACAGTCACACAGAATCAGAAGACATTACATTGTAGTTCCTCATGGTATAAATCAGAAGTGACCAAAACCTAATTTTTTCAGTATGAAAAAGAAGAACTTGTCCTTATGTACAAAATGAGGATTTCTAGGAAGAGACCCAGCAAGGAGAGTGCATTCTCTATTGACAAGGTCTTTAGCCTGGGAAAACCACACAATTCCCAAGTCCAGCTTCATGGCACCCTTTGCCCATGCTGCAGTGATGTGCTGTGGGTGGCCCCCGCGGAGGTTTGGCTTCCCCATGGAGCCTAAATGGAAAGTTTGAGCTGGGCCTGCCCAGGTATGGTATGTTTATCCTGCAAACAGTGCTGCAATGACCCCTGTAGCTAAGGAAGGAGAACTGAAAGGCTTAGTAAAATGCTCCTGAGACTATCTCAGAGATGTTGACTGCCTATGGCACGGGACTTTAAAAGACTCCAACAACAAGCAGCTTTATGTTGTACTCAATTATTTAAAGTGATTGTAAAATGCTTGCTATCTTGCAACCAGTAAGAACGATGAAGTGACAGGCAGGGAACCTTAGTCCCTTATTTTTCTGGAAATTCTGGAATTGTTTGGGCTCTGACAAAGCAAATTCCATTGTGAAGCACGAGCATTCTTTAACTCTGCTTGAAAGGCCTAAAACTGAGAGGTAATCCTGTCTCTAGCTTTCTGCTAAGGTTTGCTGTGGTTCTGTACACTCACAAAAAGAAAGAAAAGAAAAAAAAAAAAAGTATCAGACTTACTTTTAAAAATGTTCAAATGACTTTTTAAACACTAAAGTGGATGAATTTGAACTAGCTACTCAGTAGCTAAGGGATTGTTGTTCTGTTTTTTTTCTTTCTCATTTTTAATCCCATTGATGTTGAAATGCTTTAAGCAGTATTGGTTAATGTTGTCTTTCTTATTAGAACCTTAAGTAGTAATTTCCCTTCTTCTCCCTCTTCACCTCATGCTTTATATTCACTGAAAACAGCAGGTAACAAGGCAAGCCTGGCATCTCACCAAAAAGGTTTTTTAGCTAGTGATTCATTACTGTGTATAAAAATAGCTAACGCTGTTTAAAGGCAGTTTTTACACAAAAAGAAAGGGGTTCAATTACCATATCTTATTTAAAGTGAAGATTAAACATCTTTACCAGGACAGTGCACTAATCCCATGAATCCTATTTATGTTGAAATGTACTGCTATTGGCAATAAACAGCAATTTGAGAAGTCATAACCCAAGAAAATAATTGTCAAGTGACTTTAGAGCTGCCTATAAATTTCCTCTTCATGACTTGGCAGTAGTGTTCAACAACAGAGTTAAATATTTGTATTAGGTGCTCCTGCCTTTAACAGACTAATTAAAAAGATGGAATTCTTTGATTCTATCTCAAATCATTTCAGTTCTAATCTCTCTCAGGCAAAGTCAGCTCTATAAATTGAGCTAAATGTATTTTTTTCCGAATAGAGACTTTACAGTGTAACAATAAATTCAAACATTGGGAAAGTAAATGCAACTGAAGTACCCTTAATGATGCTATTATGTAGTTGTTTTGGTTATAATCCCATTACGCAGACCTTTACCTTGAAGGTTATAAATTCTTTGAGAAATTATTCTAATGGGGAAGATCGTTACTTAAAGCACTGTGTTTAAATATGATGGAAAAAGGGATGATTTAAGTTTGAAAAAACAAGTCACACAAACTGAAGTAGTAATAACGGAGGGAGATTAAATTTTTGCTTAACATACCAACTGTCTAAATTTGTATTTCCTGATAAATCACACAATGGAACCATTTCCAGGAGTAGTTCTTTTTATTTGCATCACAGGTATGCCTGGAACTTGCCATTAAGGATCAGGACCCCATTCTGCTCTACACCTGCAAACTTAAAAAAACAGTACCTGAATCCAGAACTGTCAGTCTAAAAATCTGACCCAAACCCCAGTGAAGTCAATGGGAGACTTTCCATTGATTTTAATGATTTGGTTCAGGAGCTAAGTAAGTATTTCTAAGACAAAAATCAATATTGTCCCACAGTGGTAATATTTTCATGTGCTTCTATTGATTCTTTTGTCATAGATTACAGGATACCTTGGCACTGTCAACACATGAGGTTTTAACAAACTGATTTGATTTATTAACACCATTTGATTAACATCTGCAGTAGCAAGTATGTATCAAATGTCAGCAAATAAAAGTTCAACAGAAGGATCCCCACAAAAAATGACTTGTTGCACAATGTGAACTGAAGTTCAATAGGAACAGACTTTCCTTAAAACCAGTTTATGTCAAGGCTCTACGTGATGTGCTCAGCATAAGTTGGGTATTCAGAAACTTTTGTTTTTAACCAACTATATCATCAAGTCTAAGAAAAGGTCTTACCTCTCCTGGAGTATCTCAACTTACCTCCTTTCCTGGTCTTGGGGAAAATAACATTGCTGTGACAGTATAGTTATAAAAATTAGGCCTAAATTCTCAAATTAAATTGAACTTGCTTAGTCTGTCAACATTATTCTGCTTCAGAAATATACTGCCAATTTGTTGCTCTATTTATAGCATCTGACTTCCACATGCGGGCCTGGAGCACTGTCAATGGGACTGCGTATGTGGGTAATATTTACAACGTGACTGTTCACATGACAGCCGTGTCATCTAACTGTCATTTTTTAAAACTAACTAAAACCCTTCAGTCTTTTCTTGAGAATGACTCTTTGAAGTCCAGGCCTCTAATTCAACTTGATTTTTGTATGATTATTTGAAAAATAAATAGTTTATACAAGTGAAAAGTTATACAGTAGTAGTCCAGTGGTGCACACCTTTCCTACTGCATGACCACGATCTCTTATTTTAGTATGTCAAACTCCTTCACATGGTATTGTTTCTCAGCTTACTAATAGTCGCTAGAAAAATTCCCAAGTTTGAAATATAACTTCTTCCCTTTGGAAGGATCTTTTTTCCTGGAAGAGTATTTGAAACCTTCCTCAGAATTATCCTGATCCAAAACCTAAACTAGAAGTTATGTCTGACATAGACCAGGATGGGCTACATTCATTCACATTTTCCAAACCACTATGAAGCTTAATTTGCTAATTGCATTTGTAATCATTTATCACATAACCCATTACAGTATGAATATCTCTACAGCTCAATCAATCATAACAGAAAATGTGGATACCATGTAAATCTTATCAGGATCACGAAAATAATGGGACTTCTGTTTACAAGGTGTCGATTAGTTTTAGAAGCTTTGATAATGACTCCAGACAGTCAATAAATACAGAGACTTTTACATTGCTAGTAGGAGCCGAACTAAACTATCTAATCTTTTTAAAATGACAGAAAACACAATGAACTCTGAACTTAATCCCCTCCAAACATTAAGGAGACAGTTTAGTGCTTAAAGTACTATTCAAACTCAAACCCTACACTTAAAAAAAAAAAAAAGAAAAAAAAAAAAAAAGAAAAAATCATTAAGTGTCTGATTTAAACACACAGGGAAATTCAGAGTTAAGGCTGGTATTCCTTCCCATTGTGCCTGGGCAGTGGTCTGTGATAGACTCCAGGGCTGCTGGTAGCTTGTCTTGGGCAAGGAAAACACCTGTGTGCCTTTTGAAAGCAAGTTTGTAGTCAAAGCATTAAAAAAAAAAAAAGGGGGGGGGAAAGAGCTGAAGCCTTAATTACTTTTTGTCTCCTTTGAGAAAATTTTCATTTAAAGTTTTGAAGAAGAGATAGGATGAATATTATAAACTATATTTCAGGTCACAGAATTTACACTGTTGGGATCATAACCTCTGAAAATGATACATGGCCTTTAAGAAGGAAAGGGAACTGTAAATGTAAAGCTTACGTTCAACTGAGATGGGGGAGAAGTGTGGCAGGCAATCACTAACATACAAGTTTCTTGTGGAACAGCATCTCTAGGCACAATTAGTCATGAAGTTTAATCATGGAAGGCATGTTTCTCCTTTACTTGAAATGTATGAAGCAAGTCAAGACTTGTTTTAGAAAGTGACACCCATCACAGTTAAACATTTCTCTAATGCCTGTTAATAGAGAGAAAAGATAAATATTTCAGATAACTGCCTGAAATTATAAAATAGAACTATATAAAAATATATTAGTATATAAATATATTAAATCCTCCTTTATTTCAGCTTGTCAGTTTTTTAAACAAATAATAGGACTGTCTGACTGCAGGACTGTTTCTCCTACTAGTAATAAAGTAAGGGAAGAGAAAATAAAAAATATCCTTAAGTTATTACCAATTCTTCTGTGTCAGAGAATTGTTCACTTTTTAACTTCTTTAGAACTGCTATGTGCAGTGCAAATCTGAATCCTCCCAATACTAGTGAAGGTTCAGTATCACCCTGTTTTCCATTTTGCATGTTTCTGTCATTGGTTTGTCTTCTAAATGTATCTCTGGCTAATGAATGGACGAATTAATCCATTCTAACCTTTTCAATGCATCCCTCTTGCTGCCTAATGTAACACCTGACATGACAAATGCTTTGGTTTACTTCTTAACATGGCTCAGGTATCTTTATCTTCTTCCCAGGGTGACTGGAGATGAGTTGTGTTAAATCTCTGCATTTGTTATTAATTATTATGAATACATAATATTTCCTGAGATCTTTTCAACGCCTCTCTTTTAGCTAAGGTAGATTGCTGTATGCAAAGGGAAAAAATACAATTTAAATAATCATTTGGACTTAAATCAGAGATTTACAATTATAAAAATCCATTTACATATTGAATGCAATTTGTTGTTCTGCAATCCTGTAAATTTCATTTGCTTAAGTTATCCTCACTGTCTTTATAAGTTACAGTATTTGTATGTGAATGGATTAAAATATTTTACATTATTAACAACTGATTCTGAAGGCAGGAATTTCTGAGGCTCCTGCTATCTGTGTTTTGCCATGATTAATTATTTAAGCTTGTCTTTCCTGCAGTGCTAGTTGGGCAGACTATAGTTACATGTTGGTTGAGTTGTCATTCGGATGAGCTACATTATCAGGACAGCCTAAATCTTATAATGGATTGTTACTGAGAGATGTGATATCTGTGCTCTCATGATGAGATCAATTGGCAGAGGTGAGAGAGTGACTATTTATTTGGCATCAATGTCTGGTATTTTAAACCATTTCTGAAATCTGTATTTACATTAATTGCACAAGCTGTATCTAGACTTCAGGCTCTGGCTATGTTAATTAATTTTGCTGACCTATCACAACATTTCAAGATGTTCTTAAGAAAAATTTCAAAATGCTTTCTTTAGCATCTTTTATAAGTTTGACTGACATGATTTTAATAATAATTACTTTTTTTCTGGTGAAATTAGTGGAATTATTTATTTCATCGCACTTTTTCCTTTAATTAATTGTTAGCTAAAGTGATTTAAGCTTTTATTCAGACAAGGTTGGGGTTTTTTTTTGTTTTTTTTTTTTTTGTTTTGTTTTGTTTTTGCAAAAATATAGTATATTTCCATAGTTGCCTAATTAGTATTTCCTGAGTCAGATAAGAGCTATATATTTTATATGAAAAAAAAATACTGCCAGATGCCATGCTGAATAAAAACCTACAACTGCTAACTTGGATTCTGTTGGGTTTTTTCCTTCTTAAGTTGTTTAAAACCTTTATTAGTCATTCTAATAAAGATTGCTTCCTAAATCTGAAAATCTTATAATAGGAAAGTCTGTGTTAAAGAGCTACGCAACTGGTTGTGAATGACATCTAACTGGTATCCAGTTAGAGCAGAACCTACAATTGCGTATGAGATACGCTGCAGCATCTTTATGCTCCTGGGCTCCTTGGTACATGTTCTCTGTCCTGTCCCCTTTCCTCTATCACATGCTCCCAAATGAGTTGTGTTTGGACAGTCCCATCACAGATCAAGTTAGAACTAACTAGTTATGGGTATTTGTATTTTTTTATGTATTGGTACCAGCAGTAGCAACAGAAGAGTTTAAGAAAGCTGAATGACCCCTACTGCCAAAGCATCCTGGGCATGGGTTGGATGGCTCAGGACTTATGGGCTCACCATGTTCACCCGCTGTTGGCTACCTATAATGCAATATATATAATGCAACCCCACCAACCTCTCCTCACCCTGGCAGAGCAGCAGGGACCCGCTGGCCTGGCTTGCTGTGCTGCTGTTGTAGCTATCTCACCCTTAGGGCCAAGCTGTCACTGTGCCATGGTGAGCATCCTGGGAGTGTGCTGGTGGGCTTGGGGGCTGGCTCGGTGACATCCGTGTCCTGTTGTGCTGGGTTTGCCTATGGTGTTTGTGTCTCAATTTTTGATGTGCCAAGCTCCCCTATCATTTGTAACGGCCTCCCAGTGTGGTGCAAGCCCCCAGTGCAGCTCGATTTTGGTGTCACAGCGGTCCTGGTCTCCTGATTGGAAACCAAGTACTGCTTTTCAGAGTAAATCCCAGCTGTGCCACAGCCAGTGAGCTTCCGACCAAGAAAGTAGATAAAGGCATAGACTTTTTTCCTCTGAAAAGAGTAGCAGTTACTGTATTATTAATTTCCAGCTGTGTAGCAATTTCACAAGCAGTACTCACCACTTTCCAATTTTTTAATTGATCAGGCCCTTTCCGTACTGTGCCAGACTGCATGTGTATTTATAGCCATGTAACACTAAACCAGATCTGCCTTTGTTTTTGTGATTTATGTTTTTTTTTTTTTTCTTAAACAGGAAAGCATTCATTATCAAATGTTGTGAGAACAATACAGTAACTGGAGGTTATTTTATATGAAAATATTGTTGATTGTTCCTCCCCTAGAAATCTCTCTTGGCAGCTCGCTTCCTGCCAAATGAATCAGCAAAAGCTGCTCATGAAAGCTGTTAATATATAATACAATCATCGAGCACTGCACTTGCTCCTTATCTATAAAGTCCTTTTGTGATCAATGATTCACATCACCTTTTGATTATAGTTTCTGAGCACAAACAGTTTCTTAATATAAATTAATGGCCTTGGAATTTCTAAATAAACATTCCCTTTTGTTTAGCATCATTTCCTATTTTCTTACCAAAACAGAGTCTTATTGTAATAGTTCAGTTTTCACTGGAAAAAGTGTTTGTGGACTGGAATGTTCTCAAAAAACATGCAGTTCCTCTCAGAGCTATTAGTGTTGATTTACAAGGTCTAACCTGCTATGTTAATTGAATATAGCTAGGAAATATTACCCAAAAGCAGTTAGTGTGGTGTGATACTGTAAGTAATGATTCCTGCATTCATTTACTGGAAAAAAGATTTTATCTTGAAGTATAGTACTATTTGGCAGTGGGTTGGTTTTTTTTTGGTTTTTTTTTTAATCTTTCATAGTAAAAAACCCCAGGTTATCTAAGCAGAAGATATTGTCAAGATACTTTCTCTAAACTTTCTTATTGTTGTGAACACTACTAAGTAGTTAGGAATGGGCTCTTCAGTGAAAGATTTCCTCTTACCAGGTCTGACTGGTAGGATACTTAAAATACCAACAGTCACACAGTGGTAAGCTAGTGTTAATTGTCCTCTCTTGCAAACTTTAGTGAAGCAGGAGTGGAGAATGTAGCAGAAGCGTAAGCCTGACCTGCAGAGAATTGGTACAAAAAGCTACCTGATAATATTCCTTTTTTTAGGGCAGAGTTATAGATGGAGTTCTAACTAAACTGAAATAAGAACCTGAGATTGAAAATGTCTATGGAGACATTTAGTTTAATTAATTGTTAGCTAAAGTGATCTAAACTTTTATTCAGACAAGGGGTTTTTTTGTTTGTTTTGGTTTTTTCCAAAAGCATTTAAAGAATATAGGTCATGATAAAAATTATCAGACTTCTGATTGAGTTGTTTGTGCTGCTTTTAATTAAAGCTTTCTAGTTAGCGGTGAGGATACACTCAAGGTGGGCACGGTATCTGTCAGTCACCATGGTCCAGCTGCCAGAGCAACTTGCCAGGCTGGGGTCACTTGGCCATCACCCATCAGATGTCCATCATACACTTGCCCTAACCTCAAAAGTAATTTTTATTTCTGACTCACTCATACCCCAAGCTAGAACAGCAGCTGGTTTTCCCAGGAAAGTTCTCCTGGGTTACATAAGGAATTCAAACACTGTGGCTATCTAAGACAGGATGCTTTTATTGTGGGGGGCAAAAAATCAATGTCCTCCAGGGTAGTGTCTGTAATACAGCTCATCACTGCCTACAAGGAAGCAAAGCTCTCAGGCTCCCAGGGTAGGTTCTTGACTCACTGTTTTAATAGACACCTGTTCCTTAAAAGCACTAGTAAGCAGAGAGAATTTTTTTTTATGGATCAGTGTTTTGTTCTGGACAATGAAAAAGAACTACTTTGTAAGCTGTTATCTAATGTTATTAACCAGTGCCTCCTTCAAATCTGAAGTTCAAATGCTGTGTTAAAATATAGTATAGACTGTGTGTCGCAATGAAAATGAAATAGTACTTGCTCCTCAATGGCTCCAAGCATTATATAAACACATATGATGAGTGATTCTCTTCTTAT
>NW_010319622.1:0-6360 GCF_000700745.2 Antrostomus carolinensis | reverse complement strand
CTGCTGCTGTCAGACAGAAGTGCCACTGTTCAGTTAGTGGTCTCGATGGCTTTATTGACTTTTACAAAGATAACATCAGCACCAGCTGAGAATCTCTTCTGATATTTTTAGGCACTTGTAAGATGTCAATAAAATCTCAAAAGTAGTTAGTGATGCACTGCCCTCCTAATGGGAAAGATGTATGTTGTTTTGAGCAATTTACTATAAAAATAATGTGTAAATGTACAACAGTATGTTATTTCTTTAGTCTTTTGGTGAAGATTGTTATATACGCTGTTCAATTCTTAAATCCAGTGTAATCAAAAGAAAAACCAATGTATTTACAGATTTTGACTACAATTCAGGAATTATAATTCACTTAAACGCTCAGAAAAAACAAAGTCATTTCCCAGCCGGCATGTAATATACTGGCAGTATGGAGTGATCAGGAAAGTCAGCAATCTTAAAAGGATAACTTTTATCAGGTGCTGGCTAAAGACAAGTTTTGGCAGTCATGCATCAGAAAGACAGTAGCAATTCAGTTCTAGAAAAGTCACATTTTTAGTCATGGTAGTGCTTCAAGCACTACACAATTCCTAACACATTTCCTTCAGCTTATGGTGTGTATGTAATACCTGGCAATAAATGTAATTTTTAAATAGAAATAATAACTTGATGTCAAATAACCTAAAGCACTGTTTGTCCTGCAAACACTTATCATAAGGAAGTGCATTTGGGACAATTAAAAAACACATTCTTCTGCAGCAAATGGCTGTGAATCATACACAGGGGCCTTCTACCTAATCTAGGAAACGTTATCTTATAGTTTATAAAGGTTAATATAAAATTTATTTATGTATCCAAGATATATTTAACCTGAAAAAGCAGTAGATTATATATAAAGATCAAAGCACACAAAGTAGGTAACTACTATACCTTTTATTAAAACTATTTATAAACTCCTATTTCATACACAACTACATGGTTTTATGTCAAAAAATGAAAAAATCAAATTTTTTTTTTTTTTTGCATAATGAATGAAGAAGAATGAATGAATGTTACTAGAATGGTAACAGAAGTACCTTTTTATAGAGAAAAGATTACTGTCTTCAGTATGTTGCTGCCAGTTCAAGCTGATACTCTCTAAGTACTCAATTCAGCCCAGCCTATGTTGTACATAGGATACTGCTGCATAGGTCACACTGAATTATCTGTTCCTGCATAACTACTCTTGCTATATTTGCTTGGGTGAAGGTGCCTGACTCCTGACAGCATAGCCTTGACCAGTCTAGATTAGTCTGAGCTTCCCATTACAAACTTTAGATGGTATATTTGAGAAAAAATCACTTTGTCCTGATCAAGCGGGCCAGGCTGAGCTAGATGCAGCTGTACTGTTGATGGTGAGGTACAGGTAAGTACATATTGGTGATTAGAGGTATTCAGGGGGGTAGAGAAAGGAGCAAGAAACAAGTCAGAGTTCCCTTCTTCCTCCTGGTGAATCTCTGATGGCAGTATTCATCAACAAGCTCAACTGGCTATTCAGGTTACAGATTAAATAAAATTTCTTAAAGCACATCTGCACCAAGGCAAAAGATGGCAGTGGTAATTCCAGCAGCTCCTCATCTGCGTGTCCCTCCCAAGAACCATTTGACGGGGCTGTTGACACCATGCTTCATCTGAGAGGCAGGCAGAAATGGGTCTAGGCACCAGAAAAGAAGGCGGCACAAGGGGAACAGGAGCAGGCAGTGCAGGTTCTAGGGAGAATGAGCTGGTTTGCAAGGGTCCAGGTTAGGGATGAACCCAGGAAAGAAGGCAGCACCAGAGCAGGAGATGCCAGAGAAATTACTAATACCATTGTTGTCCTTGTGGAGGGATGTAAAGAGGAGATATCTGGGCAATGACCAATGAAGTAATTTGTTATGGATGGCATTGCATGTGAAAATTATCTATAGTAATTCCATTTGAGGGTGACATTTTCCCCCTTCCCTCTTTTCTATGAATCATTTAAAATGGATCACAATCCAACTGGGAAAGAAAATTAATCAAACCTCTGATTACTTGATGCTGCTAATCTTGCACTGGTAATTTAAAAGAAAAAGTAATCTACATTGGAATTACACACCCAGTAGGGAGTGACTCTACACTACAGTACATGCTACTGTTTTTGTAATTGTCATGTGGGTAAAATGTCTTTTTAAAGCATTAACAAAGGCAGACTAGATTTAAACCAGCGGTTCTTGGCCCTCTGGTATCCAGTTGGGCTTGGGGTCAGCTACAGATCCACCACTATACGTTAGATCTTTCTCCACATGTCATGGTCTTATACAGATTCAGCATTGGTGTAAACTACTCTGGAGAGCCAAGCCACTACACCCAGTGCAATGTGGTCTAACTCTGCATGTCTGAAGGCAGAAAGAACCAAGGTACCTCAGCACACACTTCCACAACTGAACAGACCTAACACCTGCCTATTTCTTGATCATTCACCTTTGTATTTGTTTGCTTATTTTTATATGGTCTTGTTTTGTTATTGAACTTACTTATTTCCAGGCAGCTGTGATACCTACAACAGCATTTGCACAACAGATTCAGAGTACTGTTTTTTCCTAAAGCAAGCTTCTGCATGAGTTTTTGGGAAAGAAGGAAAAAGAAATTGTACCCAAAGCCTCTGTAAGTATTGAACTCACTTTTAAAGTCACACAAAAACATTTACAAAAACACTCTGTATAAAGCATCGTGCTCCCATTTCTGCACATTTTTCTTGCAAGCCACAGTGCGTGATGGCTGGATGTAGATGTCCAAAGCATCTCCAACTTACCTGGTTTGCCTGTGCTCTGCCACAGAGGCAGCAGATGTATTTTCTTCCGTCATGTGTAATAATCTTTGCAGTTTACTTTCACGGTGTCACCCTATAATTGCTAAATTAATACTTAATCTGGTGTTGTTTAAGATAAGAACAAATAGTTACGATACCCTTTCATCTGCGTTTGTGTGACATCCAGTGGCTGGATGGGTCAATCACAGTCTCCCATTTCTTGTGAAAGGTGTAAAAATGGCTCACAACTCTCTTTAAAACATTAAAGGAGGAAATGTGTTGGATATTAATGTTAACAGAGCAATTGCTTAATTTTGATTTAAAAATAAACAGGTGATTAAAGCAGCTTGTTCAAGGGAACAGGCTACAGATTCATACACGTGTAACTCATTGTAGCCTTTAGAGCTCTTTCCCACTACTATTAATGTAAACTCGTCTCAGTGTTCCTGCTGGGCATGGAGAAGTGAATAAACAGTATCACCCTGGTCAGAAAGGAGTAATTTCTGTTTTCCTGCATTTAGCTGTTGACTGCACCACGTGTCAAATTCTCATCACTTTTGTCAGGAGCAGTACTGAGCTAAGAGCCAAATTTCGATTAAAACCTTTGAAATATCCAAACCAGCCAAATATAATAAGACTATGTCACATAACATTGAGGTAGGCTTCTAAAAAGTTGTTTAAACTCAAAGATCTAGAATTCCAGTCTCATGTTTGAAATAACTGCCTGAAATCAATCAGTGGCAGCTGTGCAAAGTATTTTCATTGCCATCATGATAATGACAATGACTTGACACCACCATGGCTCTCAACATTTGTAAGAGCTTATCTGTGTTCTTTTCCTTCCATGCAGGTAATGATTTAGCAACAATTTTGTTTATTCCACACTCATATAAAATTCAGTTATCCCAGAACATTTTTGGCACTCTTATTACTAATAGCACTAATGCCGAAAAGGAAAAAGACGAGAACATAAACATTTCTGTGCTTTTCCAGTCTGCTTTACAAGGTCCATAAACCTGTTTCATAAATCCAGATAATTTCTTGTGTGTGCAGCCTTTTTATACAGTAAAAGGAAAAATATAATATTTTTTAAATATGATTTTTTTTAATCTCCTGAAACTTAACAGAGAAATTAAGCATTAATGTCTAGAGTCTGAAATGACTTTAAAATTGTGTTTTCAAATTAGCTAAATGTCAGGGTTAATATTTATTACTTGTAAACTATTACAAAGATGCAGAAATATTATTTTTGCCGGATAAATTTCCTGTCAAGATAAATAAATAGGACACACACAGAGAAAAGACTGTGCAGGCCTGGGTGCTGCATACGAAGCAAATGTTACCAGCAGAGACAGGAAAACAGCAGCTGTGCACCATTCTTGGACACAAAGTCCTCAGGAGTCACGAGGTTAGTGCAGGATCTGTTTTTTCATGCCTGGTTTTGCTGACTACGGAGTCACTTAGTCAACGATAATAATCAGAATGAAAGTCCTCTCCTAAAGTTAGACTAGTTTTATGCTAATCTATGGCAGGGAAAAGCAAGTCGAATCTGTCAGAACTGTATCTAGAAGAAAACAAAGATCAGATATATGAAAATGCCCTTGCTGAGATCCAGTCCTTTGAGCTGCCCCTTGGAACCACCTTAAGGTATGCATCGTTTAGATAATATTATATTGTTTGTGATGGATTTGTTCCATTCTATAGCTGTCCTTTCAGTCAGCCCAATATATTATGAACTTTGTTTTCCTGACCCTGAAGTCTACAGGAAAGTTGAATTTAATTTCAATGTGATTGGCCCTAAATGAAAAAATACAAATCAAGGTCACCTACTCAGCTCTTTCTTTTCAGGAGGACAAAGCTCTCTGTTACTGAAGGCTGGCTGCAGATCCTCTGTGAAGAAAGAAATTACTCTTAAACATAAAAACAAGGGAAAAAATTGCTCTTTTGTGTAGCAGTTTGATGCTAACAGCTACATTTTAAAAGAATTGTTTCTTATTGTTAGTTTGGGTTTTGTTTGTTTGGGTTTTTGTGGGTTTTTTTATAAATGCAGCCTTTTTTAACCACTAAAGACACAACTACTTAAGGTTTTACTGCTGATATTCCTAAATATCTGAAGATTTTTTTTTTTTCCATTTGCAGCTTATGGAAACAGTTTAATGGTAAAAGTGGAAGTGAAAAAAATTTCCTCTGTATATTCATCCCTACTAAAAATTAATACATAAAAGATTATGATGTTATGTGTCTAAGTATATTGTTAGTATCTGTGAAAGAGTTTTAAAAATAGCCTGCCTGGCACTGTAGGCATCAGGTTGCAGTGACTATCGGGCTAAAGAAAGAAAATGTAATTTACACTGCAAAACATATGTCAGTCTATTACTTCAGTAGTTTGCTGATGGGGGAAAAAAAGGAACGTGGGAAGACTGTTACTGCATTTGAGTGATTTATTGAAGGAAATACTACTACAGCAGTAGCCTGTAGGATTTTTCCTATTTTCTTTCTGCAGTATGCACTTTGTAGGCACTTGTCTACGTTTGGAATAGTCCTTGTTGATCTAGTAGGTGTCATCAATAAAACCATCTGAATCAACACTGAATATGATAAAACCACAAGTATAGACAAGATGGGCACAGTTTTTGGTGCCGTTTATTAACTAGCGTCCAGGTGTAGTTGCACCAGGGCAGGACAAATGATGACTTTGATTGCAGTAACTGGAAGGGTGCCAAACACAACTGAAGCTGCCTGGTGTCTAGACTTTGATGCATTCACAGTTGTAAACTGCTGTCAGTTCCTCACTGGAAAAGTGCTGCACCCAGAAGTTCTGCACTTCAGGCCTATTTCTTTACGTTGGCTTCCCACTTGTGCGCAGATAACTTTGCCCAGAAAGCAGGTGTATCATGTCTCTTGAGCTTGCAAAACCCAAGGACTAGGTCATCTTTGGCCACAAACCACAAAGTACATAATTTAAATAGAAAGTGGGTTATTCCTCCTTCATTGAAAAATGAGGCTTTGCTGTACCCATGCTCGATGGCACTAGGGAAAAATACGCCGGTTTCTACTGAAACACAGCAAGCCAACGCACAAAGAGGTGCACTTTTAGGTTGTTCTATTTTTACCCCGACTCTCAAATTTCTGTCTCCTAAAGAAAGGAAGGAAGGAAACAAGTCGGTGACCTGACTTGAATGCAGAAACCCCTACAGAGCTTCCGCGTTAGGGGCCGGTGTCGGCGGCAGCTCGCTCCGTGCCCGCACCGCTGCCGCCTCCCTGGGCTGGGACTAGCGCAGCCCGCGCGTACAGCAGCGGGAGCAGTTAAAAATAAAACAGTTTAAAGAAAACACCCCAAGAAACAAAACAGAACTAGCCCAGAGGAAAAGTCCGGTTTTGCCCCTCTAAACTTTCAAGGCGCCTGTGCAGTGCGGTGCCATGGGGCCCGGGCAGCTGGTCGGTCCGCAGTGTCGCCGGGAGAAGGGTCGGACTTTGGGTTCCCTCTTCTGTCTCCGGGCGCTGAGGGGGGCAGAGCGGGTGGCGCCAGCCAGGGGCAGTTGCCCGCGGTCTCCACCGGACAACAG
>NW_010319621.1:0-47187 GCF_000700745.2 Antrostomus carolinensis | reverse complement strand
GCCCTGGGGAACACCACTTGTGACTGACCACAAAGTGGGTTCTGCTCCATTCACCACAACTCTCTGGGCTCGGCCATGCAGACAGTTTTTTACCCAGAGAAGAGTACACCTGTTTAAGCCTTGAGCTGCCAGCTTCTCTAGGAGAACACTGTGGGAGACAGCGTCAAAGGCCTTGCTGAAGTCCAGGCAGACAACTTTCACAGCCTTACCCTCATCCACTAGGTGGGTCATCTGATCATAGAAGGAGATCAGGTTGGTCAAGCAGGACCTGCCTTTCATGAACCCATGCTGGCTGGGCTTGATTCCCTGGTTGTCCTGCATATGCCACGTGAGCACACTCAAAATGAACCACTCCATGATCTTCTCCGGCACTGAGGTCAGGCTGACAGGTCTGCAGTTCCCTGGATCCTCCTTTTGGCCCTTCTTGTAGATGGGTGTCACACTGGCAAGCCTCCAGTCTTCTGGGACCTCCCCTGTTAGCCAGGACTGTTGATAAATGATGGAGAGTGGCTTGGCAAGTTCCTCTGCCAGCTCCCTCAGTACTCTTGGATATACCCCATCTGGGCCCATAGACTTGTGAGTGGTCATAAACAGCTTCCTCCTGAATTATGGGGAGTTTATTCTGTTCTCCATCCCCACCTTTCAGCTCAGGGGGCTGAATACCCTGAGGATAACTGATCTGGCTATTCAAGACTGAGACAAAGAAGGCATTAAGTATCTCAGTCTTTTCCTTATCCTTGGTGGGAATGTTGCCCTCTGTATACAATAAAGGATGGAGATTCTCCTTGCCTCTCTTTTTGTTGCTAATGTCTTTGTAAAAACACTTTTTGTTTGTTACAACAGTGGCTAGATTGAGTTCTAGCTGGGCTTTTGCCTTCCTAATTTTCTCCCTGCATAAACTAATGAGATCCCTTCTTGAGTCGCCTTCCCCTTCTTCCAGAGGTGGTAAACTCTCCTTTTTTTTCTGAGTCCCAGCAAGAGCTCCCTGTTCAGACAGGCTAGTTGTCTTCCCCGCTGATTCATCTTGTGGCACATGGGGACAGTCTGCTCCTATGCCTTTAAGACTTTCTTCTTGAAGAATGTCCAGGCTTCCTGGACCCCTTTGTCTTTCAGGACTGTCTCCCAAGGGACTCTCTCAATTAGTGTCCTGAACAGGCCAAAGTTTGCCCTCCAGAAGTCCATGATAGTAGTCTTGCTAATCCCCCTCCTTACTTCACCAACAATCGAGAACTTTACCATTTCATGGTCGCTTAGCCCAAGATGGAGTCCAACCACCACATCTCCCACCAGTTCTTCTCTGTTGTTAAACAGCAGGTCAAGCGAGGCATCTCCCCTGGTGGGCTCACTTACCAGTTGTGTCAGGAAGTTATCTTCCACACATTCCAGGAACCTCCTAGACTGTTTTCCCTCTCCTGTGTTGTATTTCCAGCATATTTCCACTAGGTTGAAGTCCCCCACGAGAACAAGGGCTAGCGATTGTGAGACCTCTGCCAGCTGCTTGTAGGATTCATCTACCTCTACATTCTGGCTGGGTTGTCTGTAACAGACTCCTAACAGGATATCTGCCTTGTTGGCCTTCCCCTTCATTCTTACCCATAAGCACTTGACCTCATCATCAAAAACTTCAAGCTCTACACAATCAAAACACTCCCTAACATAGAGAGCCACCCCACCACCCCTCCTTCCTTGCCAATCAAAACCCTCCCTAACATAGAGAGCCACCCCACCCCCCCTCCTTCCTTGCCTGTTCCTCCTGAAGAGCTTATAGCCATTCTTACAGCACTCCAGTCATGAGAGTCACCCCAACACGTTTCTGTGATTGCAACTATGCCATAGCTACCCTGCTGCACAATGGCTTTCAGCT
Organism: Antrostomus carolinensis; assembly: GCF_000700745.2. Classification (NCBI taxonomy): domain Eukaryota; kingdom Metazoa; phylum Chordata; class Aves; order Caprimulgiformes; family Caprimulgidae; genus Antrostomus; species Antrostomus carolinensis. Next base: position 45,323 of record NW_010319621.1, on the reverse strand, counting down.
CCTCCTGCTTATTGCCCATGCTGCTTGCATTGGTATAGATGCACTTGAGCTGGGCTATAGATTTCACCCCCAACATTGGCATACTGCCCCTGGGCTGATCTCTACTGAGCCTGGCTTTAATCCCTTCCCCATTCAAACCTAGTTTAAAGCCCTCTCAGTGAGCTCCACCAGCTCATGAGCAAGAATCCTTTTCCCCCTTTGAGACAGCTGAAATCCATCTGTTGCCATCAGACCTGGTGCTGTGTAAACCTCCCCATGGTCAAAGAAACCAAAATTCTGCCAATGGCACCAGCCTCTGAGCCATGTGTTAATCAATCAGGTGTGTTTTCCTGTTCCTTTCAGTGTTCTTTCCTGCCACTGAAGGGATAGAAGAAAACACCACCTGCGCTCCCGATCCTTCAACCAATCGCACCAGTGCCCTGAAGTCCCTTTTGATTGCTTTTGGACTTCTCTCTGCTACCTCACCAGTTCCAACCTACATGACCAATAGTGGATAGTAACCAGAGGGCTGTACCAGACCAGGGAGTTTCCTAGTGACATCCCTGGCCCGGGCCCCAGGGAGGCAGCAGACTTCCCTGTGGGCTGGGTCCAATTGGCATATTGGCCCCTCTGTTCCCCTCACAAGGGAATCGCCTGTGACAATCACCATCCTTTTGTCCTTAACAGAGGCAGTCAGAGTGCATGGGGCAGGCTGCCTCACCTTGGGCAACCCCCTGGATGGGCCCTCATCTATATTTTAATCTTCATTTGCTGGACCCTCCATTTCCAGACCCCAGACCTGTTGTGTAAGGGCAGCTGGGTAGTGAGGGAAGCCTGGAGGGAACTCGCCTGCTGCCCCGAGCAGGGACCTGTTTCCATTCCCCTCGGTCTCTGAGGTCCCCTCCTCTGGCCTGGTGGCAAAACTGTTCAGCCTCCTTGATGCTCCTTAACCTTTCTACTTCCTCTTGTAGCTCTGCCACCAGGCTGAGCAGGTCATCTCCCTGTTCCTAACGCATGCAGCAGCTCTCACAGCTGCCACCCATTGCTAGTGAAAGGCCCTGGCACTCCCTGCAGTCTGCACTGCCTCTTCATGGCGCCTGCCCTAAGGTGATACAACCGATTTGTCTTTCACTGGTTAAAAAAAGAATTTCAAGGATGTCAGGTTTTAGGAGAAGGTCCTGGAACCATTATTCCTATTGTAAAGCACTGGCTTTTAGTGAAACAGGCTCTTCATACTTTATGGAAAATTAATGAATGAGAAATAGAACTGAATAGAAGTTGAGCATTAGTTTGATACACACTGCATGGCAAATTCCAGCAGGTTAGAAATAAGAGCAGCTGGGTGGATGGCATACGTTCCTACAAGTCTGGTTTAATTTTCTGCAACATGATATCTGAGGTGGTGGCCTTAAGCACGTCACTTAATAATTCTTTGGAGGGAATCAGTTACGTGTCTGATGTCATAGCTCTTAAGTTTGATGTACACAGTCATCAGAGTGGGTGCTCTCACAAGGAAACAGAAATCAAAGTTACCACTTCCTCCAATGCTTAGGAAGATTCAAATCCACGTCAGTGGTCTTCTAGGAGAACATTCCCAATACTGAACAATTTTTTGTCCTAATGGAAGGGAGTAGGAGAGACTGTTCCTTCTGGGACATACCTCTTGGCTGTACTGGCTGGAGCACACTTAACTTATGGATCCATACTATATAGAGAGACAACTGCTCAGCTGCAATAAAATCCCTACCAATACACTAAACAGGGCTAAAGAGTATTATGTGACCTTGAACTTTGTAGACCTGGCCTGCCTTAGCCTGGCTTGGCCTGAGTGCATCCACGAGACAGCAACTAGCCTTAAGTCTTGTCCATGGGGTGCTTCTGTGGCTCTAGAGTGTAAATATTATGTTTCTGTCTATCTTTCAGCTCCAAAACAATGAGATTACTGTAACAGCCTGTCACTGCTGAAATAGAAGGTATGTATTCCATACAGTACATCATGGCATGACAGCATCTAAAAATGTCTGAGATTGCAAAGTCGCCTGCAACTGCACTGAAGGACAGTGCAGGCCATACAAATGAGGTGCAGCCTTGTCCATGCTGCCCAGTGTTCTTGGTCTTTGGTTCAGCTGCCAAACCCATGGGCAAACCCATGCTAGGCAGTGGTCTAACAATGAGTTGGCAGGAAGACAATACGGCAGCCACAAAGTGCTTGAACATGTTTTTAAATCCTTTCTAGTAAGGTGCACAAGCATAGCCAAAAAAGGATCAGCCCATGTGCAAGAGCAAAACTTTAAGCATCTAAGTAACTTGACTGCTGGAAACAAAAATGCTCATTGGAGTAGAAAGGAGCTTTTAAGAATTAGGTGCTTAAATTGATTCCTGGCCTTCCTATGCCTCATCTTATCAGCAGTGAGGGTAATCACATGCCCCTTTACTCAGTGTTGTGAGGATGAATAACATAATGATTTTACAGGATTCAAATAAAAGAATAATGAGGGCCAAACAAGGACTTCGACTAGTTTGACCATGAGAACAATAATGCAGTTTGACTACAGTAATATCCTTCAGTGTTGTAGACTATCTCAGCTCTGTCAACTACAATTAACTGTAGTATTGTAAATTGACCATAGTATTGTGTTGAAATTTTCCAATTCCAGATATCTGTACAGCCACTGGGATGGTCTCTGAAGCAGTAGTATATGCCTAAACCTGGTTCCTCTGATATGATTGTTGATGAAAAAACAAAAAATTGTTGTATATAACTGTCCTTGCCCTCCCTCCTCTCATCCAAATCTCCCACATTATTCAACAGAGTCCTCAAGGTATAGCATGTTAACCTCCAAGTTGTGCTGAAGTCCTAGATGGGCCAGGCTCTCTCTGCTTCACAATGTAAGCTACATGAGAACACTATGAAGTGGAACCCTCTTCAGCCTCCAGAATCTGGAGATTCATGGAAATGTGTTCACCCTTTCCCAGGCAAGGCTTAGTCCATCATACTGTATGCTTGGTAGCAACTGTCTGATGCCAACATTTGAGTGCTGTTAAGTGCTGTCAGAAATCCCAATTTTTTTTTTTTTTCCTCTGTAGACCAGAGAAAATACTTTAGATGTCCCCTAGTGTGTTGCTTTTGGAGTGCCTTTAAATCTTCTGAGCCTTATGTAGCCCCTCTCCTTCAGGCTTTGTTGCTGTTCAAGTAATAAATTACTGCTTTCAACCACCATTTCCTTTGAAGGACACACCATAGAAGAAATTTTTCATTTGCCCAAGTGCGTAACATGGCAACATTTTAGTTTAGAAACATGAAGGCCTTTGCTTGGCGTCACTGGCAACTTTGTGAAGTAGCAAAAGGGTTAATAACTTAAGTGTTTGAACTAGAGTGTGTCAGCTGCATTGAAGGGAAAATGAGATCTCTGGGTTTCGGAGCTACATGCTCATTTCCAAGGTGAGGTACAGTGTACTTTATTTGTAAAAGTAGTCTGTGCTGTTCCTCACAGGAGCAAAAGCTACTATTGCTGGACCAACAGATGTGGAGGGGCCCTGGGCATGATCTGAGACCTTTCCTCCCCTCCCCTGATGAAAGGCAGCTCTGCTTAAAGCTCCCTCAAATTTAAGCCCCCCAACAACTTTGCAGCTTCACAGAGAAATGCTGCAAAGACTCATCTCTGCTGGAAGCCTGGCACTGCCACCACCCACAGCTCCTTGGGGAGAGAGCCCATGGAGATCTATGGGAAATGGGATGGCACTCCTGCTGCTAAACAAAACAGGAAGGACACGTGTTCACAGGATACTGCCTGGTGGCTGTTTAATTGCTAGCGTGTTCCCCCACCCAGTCTTGGCCCATGCTGGCTGGTATTCCCTGAGATCCTGCCAGGACACAGTTGAGAGTTAGCAAGGGTCAGGAGCTGTTCTTAGCTGGCATTATGGGTCAGGACACACTGTTTTGGGAAGGATGGGTTCAGTCATATGCACACTGGTCGTGTCATGACAATTGCCCTCAGGGCCAGAGCAGAGGGGACCTAGGTGCTGATGAGATTCAGGAATGAGAAAGAGTCATTACTGCACTTTGGTGGACGGTATGCTGATACTGTAGTGCAGGGTATGTCTGTCCTTCATCTCATCTGGTTGCACTTCTGGCCCCCATGTACAAGACAGAGTTGAAAGGGACCTTACTGGTTGATCTCCAGACAGGGAATGGTCTGGCAGCAGGGGAGAGTTTTTAAAACTATTGTTGCTCCAGTAGAGAGATCTGGACTATAAATTGTTTAGCAATTGGTTGGTTGATCATCAGCTGATATGTTTTTCATTCTGCTCCATTCTGCTCCCATTGTAAGACTTGGCAGCTTTGCAGTTTAAATGCCCTCTGGTAGATTTCTAGACTATGCTTTAATAGAGCACAAAGTCGTCATGGCCTCAGCAGTGTGGATTAGGCCACTGTGGTTAGATAACTGGTGATTAGGTCTCAGTGGACTAAGTCTATTCGAAATCTAAGCTATCCAACACTTAGTTCATTTTTTTAACTTTTTTTCAAATGTAAGCAAAACTTCTTTGTACTCAGAGGCAATTTTATCAAATTTTCAGTCCCTCATTGCACAAAAAACCCCCTCTGTCTGAAAAAGAGAAGAAAAGATTCCATAGTAGTTTTTTTTCTGAGATTTAAGACTAAGAGTTCTACTACAGGAACTGTCTCAGATGCTACTTTTCTACCATTACGCTGAGTGACATGGCTTTCACAGTTAAAAGGCAATTTTGGTGTAATGGAGATAATTCCCCATCAATTTCATGCAAATTTATATTTTTAATTAGTAGTACTTTATGTTTTATATATCATTATTCTAGACAACTTCGGGAAATCCAAGTAAAATATAAGCATGTAAGTATTTTTATTTTTGCAGATAATATTATCAGAATGACAATAGAGTATGTGGATCACAATAATGTGTTGGTGTTATAGTGCCTGTGCCCATTTCAGGTGTAGAAATAATAAGCTGACCTGAAGATCTTTCTAAGTGGAGAAAGCTGCATATTAAACATACAGTACTAACTTAAACATATTAAATGGAGTTACAGTTTTGCCAGAAGCAAAATTCTACTACAGTGACAAGAGGTTTTTACTACTGTTCATGTCCTACATTTTGTAAACAGTGAGAAAAATCACTATAATGATACTTGGTAAACTTAGCATGAGTATCTAAATGAAAATATAAAAGACAATATATTATTCTTTACAATTTTTTGCAGTGTCATATATGCACTTTAGCGTTCCCTTTTGAACCTGTCTGGTGATTAACTCATCAATCCTCTGATAATTATTGCAAGAATTGTCCCTCAAATGGTGATAAATCTGATGCCTGTTATGTGTGGATGTTATTTTCAATGAAAACGCAAGATGTTCCTCTAAGGGTTTTGCAAGCAGTAATTCAGATAAAAATCTGTTTAAATAAACGTCGTGGATTGTTTAAAATTTAAGATTGTTATAGGTCTACATGCTATAAAATGAGAAACATGAGATCTTATAGAATCTTTTTGTAACTAAAGGCTGAATTTTATGGAGTAGTTAGCCATGTTTGATAGAAGTCGACAAAACCCTCAGACTTTTGGTTTTGTTTTCATCAGGTACTACTGAATAATATTTCTGATTTTAGAAGTCTTTTCAAATAAGCTTAGCTTTTACATTTTGGCTTATTTTTTGCTAGATAGGGAGGAACAGAACTTCAGCTTGTTAAAATTATTGAAAGACTTCAAAAGCCAGTAAGGAATTGATGTTTTATCCCAATTGAACATGTCCGAGATTTGTATCAGAAGTTTTCAAAATACTTGCTCTATACTACTTCTGGTTTTCATATGTCCCCTCCATGTAAGGTCACCCTCATATATACCCTGTATAGCCTAATTTTCCATCTAACTTTTACTGTTTTGAAGAGCACACTGAAACTACAAGTTTACTTTCCTCCAGTATTTCCTTGTAGTATAATGGGAAGCCTTGCCTTCTGCTACAGTACTATTTCAGGTGATGAGCAAGTCCAACCAGCCTGGTCAGAACACGATGCTGGTATAGGCTTTGTTGTATTTGACATGCCGGTGGGCAGCAAGGTGCCAGTCAAACAATGACATTCTAAAAACTCTGCTAATCTGTTTCCTGTCCAGAGAACTATCTTGGTTCTTCAGACCTGGAAGTTTCTTAGAGTGCAGTTCTCATGGTGCCCAAGTTTCTGTGGATGGGAACTCATACAGCTGCTCAGATACAGCTTGTTAGTCTTGTGTTTTGATGGACCAATAAAGACTCTTCAGGAAGCACAGACTGGGAAAGCAAGGAGGAGTTGCCCTTTGTGTGAAAGAGCAGCTAGAATGCATGGAACCATGCCAGTGACAGCATATAGGTAAGGATTAGTGGGCAGACCAACATGGGTGTCTGCTGTGGTCTGCCTGATCATTAAGAATAAGGTGATGAATCTTTCTTAGACAACTGGAAAAAGCCTTACATTCACAAGCCTTGGTCCTCTTGGGCTCTTTAACCACCTTGCTCTCTGGAGGGGCAACCCATCAGGCCACAAGCATTTCAGAAGGTTTCTGCATTGCATTGGTGACAACTTCTTGACACAGAAGATTGAGGAGTCAGCAAGGAGAGACACACTGCTGGTCCTGATACTTATAAAAAAGGAAGGATTTGTAGAGGATATGAAGATAAGGGGCAGCCTTGGTTGCAGTGACAAGAGGTGGAGGAGTTAAAGATCTTGTGAAAAGGGAGTAGGGCTAAAAACAGGATCACAACCGTGGGCTTCAGGAGAGCAGACTTTGGAAGGCTCTCATAGATTACAGCCCTGGAGAGAAGTCCAAGACTGTTGGTCAGTATTTGAATATCATCTCCTCCAAGCTCAAGAATGATCCATCTTAATTAACTTAATCAAGCAAAGGTAACAGGAGGCCTGCATGGATATATGAGGAGCTCCTGACTAAACAGGTGACCCAGGTAGAGTATAGAGACGCTGAGCATTCAGGGTTTGATTTAGTAAAGTCAAAGCCCATCGGCTGCTGAATCTGGTAAGGAACATGAAGGGCAACAATAAGGTCTTCTACAAGTCAACAGGCAGCAAAAGAAAAACTAGGGAAAATGTGGGTCTGCTGCCGAGTGGGGCTGATGATCTAGTGACAGAGAGCACATAAGAGTCCAAGATACTCAACACTGTCTTTGCTTCAACCTTTACTGGTAAGATTTCCCTTCAGGAATCCCAGACCCCTGAGACCCATGGGAAAGTCTGGAGCAAGACTTACCTTCAGCAGAGGAGGATCAAGTTAGGGAACATTTAAACAAACTGGACGTACATAAGTCCATGGGACCTGATGGAATGCATCTGTGAAGGTTGAGGGAGCTGGACAATGCCATTGGGAGTACACTCTTTATTATCTTTGAAAGGTCATGGTGAAAAGAAGAGGTTCCTAAGGACTGGAAGAAAGCACATGTCTCTCCTGTCTTCAGGAAGGGTAAGAAAGATGATCCAGGGAACCACAGACTAGTGAACTGCACCTTGATCCCTAGGAAAGTGATAGAACAACTAATCTCCAAAACCATTTCTGGATGCATGAAGGACAAAAGCTTGAACAATCTGATAGCCTTCTGTGATGAGATGACTAACTTGGTTTACCTCAGCTTTATTAAGGCTTTTGACTACGTACCCCATAATGTACTCATAGACAAGCTGATGAAGTACAAGTCAGCTGACTAGATAGTGAGGTGGACTGAAAACTGGCTGAACTGCTAAGCTGAAAGAGTTGTGATCTGTGGCGCAAAGTCCAGCAGGAGGCCAATCACTAGTGGTGTCCCCCAGGGGTCAACACTGGGTCCAGTACTGTTTAACTTCTTCATTACTGACCTGGATGATGGGATTGAGGGCACACTTGACAAGTTTGCGTATAACATAAAATTGGGAGGAGCGGTTAATATTACAGATGCTTGCACAATCATTTAGAAGCACCTTGACAGACTGCAGAAAGAGGAACAGAGGTGCCTCATGGAGTCCAACAAAGTAAAATGCCATGTCCTACACCTGAGGAGGAATAACTCCATGCACTTGTACAGGCTAGGGGCCAACCATCTGGAAAGCAGCTTGGCAGAGAAGGATCCTGGGGGTCCTGGTGGACAAGAAGTTGAGCACAAACCAGCAGTGTGCCTTTGAAGCAAAAAAAGCCAACAGTTGCACCCTGGGCTGCATTAGGAAGAACATTGTCAGCAGATTGATGAAGATAATTTTTTTCCTGTGCTCAGCACTGGTGAGGCCACTATGGAGTCTTGGGTCCACATCTGGGCTCCCCAGTAAAAGAAAGACATGGACTTACTAGAGGAAGAGTGAATGGACACAAAAGTGATTAAGGGACCGGAGCATCTTTCATATGAGGAGAAGGTGAGAGAACTTGGAATGTTCACCCTGGAGAAGACAAGGCTCAGGGGGATCTCATCAATGTATACAAATACCTGAAAGGAGGATGTCAACAAGATGGAGCCAGACTTTTCTCAGTAGTGCCCAGTGATAAGACAAGAGGCAATGGGCACAGTGACACATAAAAAATTCTACTTAAATCTAAGAAAAACACTTTTTTTACTCTGAGGCTGAATGAGTACTGGAATAGGTAGTCTGGAGAAGTTGTAGAGTCTCCATTCATGGAGATATCGAAAGCTGACTGGACATGACTCTGTTTTGAGCAGGGGGTTTGGACTAGACACTCTTCAGAGGTCCTTCCAGACTCAGTGATTTTTCTGATTCTGTGATTGTTTTGTCTCATTTTCCAAGGTGTGTTTTTCTATGTCACGAGGACACTACAAGAGATGGCAAAGGCTGTGAGGTGCTTAAACACTGCAGTAATAGTATGAGAAATTGCCAATAAAGCCTGGTTTTTAAAATGTAGTTTTCCCTGTAGTATATTGAAGAAAGAGGCTGATGATGTCCTCCTTCATGCCTAAATGAATTGCTCACCGAACCCTGTGCAGTTTCAGGTGTTTTAAGTACAGCCATTTGCTGTTTGCTCAGTAACAGAGATACAGTTCAGGCTGTCCAGTCACATTTAAGAGCTGTCTCAAGACCTTAAACTGACATGGAGTCAGTGCAGTGAGTGCTATACGAAGAGTTTTCCATCTTTGCTTTCTGTCATGTTTTAGCAATCATTTTGTAGACTGCACTGCCAAGATTCAATTCTGGTACAAATGGAATCTATCTATCTATTTATTTATTTATTTATTGTAAGAAGACATTTACTTTGGTATATATTCTAAGTAGCAAAATAGAAATATTCCACAATTTGAAAAGCCTAATGTTAAGTTACATCGTGTTATTGTTTTCCTGTCATGGCATATTTCATCATTGCCAAGCAGGGTACATTTCTATAATGCTGTGGAAGATTCTCAGTGGAATGGAGTTTTTATCTACCATGTTAATGAATGGTTTAATAATACAGTAAGAAAGTCTACTCACATAAAGTGCTTTAATGATGGATGTCAGAACAGTTTCTAGAAAGGATTTGTTTTAACAAAGGCAAATGTGCTTCCTCAGGCATCTGTGGGATTGCTACTCATAAAAAGAATGAACGTCATTATATTGGTAACATCATGTGCCTACGCTTTTATTATCCTTACTTTTTCTTTTATTACGTTTTACTAGATGTTTTTGAAACATGAATTGTAAAATACTCTTTGGCACATTTATCTATCAGTAGAGTTGGAGAACCTACATTCATTGCAGTGTTCCCCACAGTGTGTTCCCCTTGCAGCATGTATTTAAATATATCTAAGCCACACACACATGGAGGTTACAAGGCTGCCACTCTGTCTATTAGACTGATGTTCCTGGGAGTAATCAATGGTGAATAATGATGCTATAAAAAAATGCAATCATTGTTATGTATTTGAGAGAGAGTGTTATGAGCTTTCTTTTTTTCTTTGACTGGGAAGCCATGGCTGTATTTTGAACCCAAGCTGAAATAAAGGCTTTAGCAGGCAATTTAGATTATTATCCTAAAGTATTAAGCACAAAACCTTTCTTCTTAGATCTTCTGTAAAGATATAATTAGAAAAGTTATGTGTATTTTTTCTAATACCATGCACAGAAACAAGACAAGCGTGGAAAGAAGTCCTGAGTAAAAGTAAAAAAAGAAGAACAGATTTAAGGACAGTAAAGATTTATTTACAATAGTGAAACTCCTTAGGAGTATAAAATAGCACTCTTGTTGAATGTTTCTGGCTGCAACATTATACTAGTCTCTAAAATAATGTACAAACCAATTTTAATTAGCAGTAAATACCTGCAAATTATCTAGCCTCTCATTTGCTTGCTGAAGTAGAAAAAAAAAAAAAAAGTTGTGAATTACATTTATCTTGTATAAAAACATATTTATGTCATATGTGTCCTGTGTACATCCTAAGTAGTGCACGTTGGAGCCAGTCTTTCTCCCATGCCTGAAACTCTCATTTATTTGATCATAGTAAAACTCAGATTAAATTATTTATTCAGTCTCTAATTATTGTGTTTTTGCTGCATAGGAACCAAGCAGTTGCAAGATTATATGAAATATATTTTAATTCAAGTCTGAAATCCTGTCTCTGGCAGTGGCCAGCACTTGGTGCATCAGAGGAGGGCAGCAAACAAACAAAACAAAATCTATAGTTCAGATATCTGGCTGTGCACTACTGAAACATCTAGGGGAGAAATTTCATCTTCACTCTTGCTAAGACCATTATTAGACCTATAGCAAGAGACATGAATGCCCCTGTTTCTAACATTTACATCCTAATTTTTCCAAAATGAATTTTTGGAAACCTACTGCTGGTAAAAGAAATATCTAATGTAATATATACATATAATAGATGTACATATATATGCATATTAAGTAAATGTTTATATATGTAGGAATATCAAGTAAAACACAAGCAGAATATTATATCATTTTAATCAGGGATAAGTTATCTATTCTAAAAAATCTTCCACATTGTTAGTTTCATTGATGAAAATAACATTTAAAGGTCAATTGCAAATTGTTTTTCAAGTATTCCTTTTCTGAAGTTTTTGCCTTGACAACTGTACTCTACAGCTTTGACAAGTTTCCAGGGGAACTAATGGCTACAAATGTGACTGATAATTGAATAATACAATTTTATTTCCTGATGGTACCACTAAATCTAATTGGCACAATGCACTTCCTGAATCTTTACACCTTTAAAAAGTGACTCTTCTTTCTTCGCTTCTATAAGAAATACATAATTAGTCCTTGTCATTACACAAAAGTACGATTTATCCTTTCTCCTACCCCTCTAGAAAGCTGGGAAAAGATATTTACAAGCAGACCCACATAACTACTTGGACAGGATTTCGATATCTAAGACCATCATTGCAGTCCTCCAAAACCTGTGCTCTGCTCATGCCTAACTAACTCCCTCAAAGTTACCTCTTTTCAAAAAATTATTTTTAATATTCATATTATGCCTGCACTTCTGCTTGTGAGCAAACTTACAAGTGTCTCAATCTTGACAGGGCTGAGCCTCTCGAAACCTCTTTGTCTATAAACCCCATTAGCAGCCGTTAGACAGGTACTTGGCCACCTATTTTGCCAGAGGGACCTTGTCAACAGGCACTGTCTAAGTGCATTTAATGTCTGTTTTTCTGCTTGGAGGGCAGCAGTGGCTGCCATTCCCCTCCACTTCCACTCGCTTCTCCTCAGCCACTCTACAGTCACTGCACTGGCTAAGGCAATCTGAATTTAAGTCCTTGTTTCTGCTTTGCAGAAGCTGCTTTTTAGAATCCAGCTTTGGTAAGACACATATTATACAATTTGCACCTTTTCTGTATTTAAAGCTTCTAAAAAATGTCCTGTAATTGATTTAATAAATTGAGCATTTCATCTTGGAAAATGGAAAATTTTTATGATTCCCTGTGTTTGTTATTTCATGCATCCAGAAAACCCAAAGCTTCTGTCATCCAAACAGCTTCCCTGAAAGCATGAATTATTCCTACTTTACTATGCTAATCTACAAATGCTGTTTTTCTTGGAAAGGTCACTTTCCATGACATCTCAAGCCCTGAGCTCCCAGCTAAAAATAGCAACAGGCATCCCACATGAGCCAGTCATTTTTGTGAGGCAGCCTCTTATTAATGGACCAGCTACAGGACGCACAGATATCTGCAGGGCAAACCCTCCTGCATCTTCATGGGAAGGGTTGGAAGGGAAGTCACCCAAGTCACCACATCTGGCTCACGTGGTCCCTGAGTCATAAGCTGTGGAATGGTGGGAGAGAATTTGGGGAAACAGAGCAAATTGTTACAATCAAAATCTCTTTATAGGCATACAAAGAATTTATTGCATTTAATGTTTTAACAATCTACTTGTAAAAATTATATGGTTTATATAAGAAAGCTTCATTAATAATGCAGTTAAAATTGTTGTATGAGAGAACTTATTGATACCTACCCCTTTTCTCTGGTGTTGCACTCACCATTCTGATGTCCCTCTGGGTGCCAAAGTAAAGACTTGAGTCTTCCTCAAGATGGATGGTGGGAGTCAGAACAAGTCATTGGCATCCTCAAGTCTCATCTAGGTGCAGTGTGGTGTCTGTGATGGGGCTGTCCCTCTCTCCTCAGTCCTGGGATCTGCTCAGGGCTGTTTTCATAAGTTTTCCTGTCACAGCCTGCTTTCTTCTCCCTGCTCCCCGGCAAAGTCTGGGAGCTGCACGCTGCCCTGCCCCAGCCCCGTTACCCTGGAGGGGCTGTTTGTCCCTCAGTGACTATGTAGGGCTGCCAGCCCCTGCCCTGGGTGCTCCCAGAGCAAACCAACGCAAGGAGGCCACAGGCACGTGGGCACCAGACAGTTGCTGCCACAGCTAAAACCAGCTCCCACCAAGGCAAGGCCAGACCTGTGCTGAGGATCTGCACTGCCAGCTGCCCACCGAGCCTTGTGCTAGTGATGACAAACCCCATATTTTCTGGGTTCCAATTTGCTTGTCCCTTTTTTATTTCTGCCCTAAGTTTTGGTCAGTTTTTCCAAGTTTTGGTCATTGTCACAAATAAGATACAGATTGTTGGATGTTTGGATCAACCTAGTACAGCTGCTCTTATTTGCCAATGCAAGGCTCCTTCCCCTATTTAGGGCTGAAGAGCTGAGGTAAGGGATCATGAAGGGGGAATCAGATCTCCAAAATTCACAAAGAATCTTTTTGTTCCTCCATCCCTAGTCAACAGATATTCTACAGATCACTTCCAGTCACTCTTGAATCTCTTCTAATCTTCTCCAAAAAGAGAAGAGTAGGTAATTTTTCTGTGGAAAATTATTTTGTTGCCTCACAATGACAAGAAGTATTCACCTCCTGTTTGAACAGAAAAGTTCAACCATACCTGTACATCTACAAAGCCTTGAGCCAGTTCTGCATCAGGTTAGAAAAGTGGGATTCATATAGTACCTTTAATCAAGCTTCATCATATATTTTTCTTAAGCAAATTCCCTCGGAAATCAATAGAGGGAAAGCTTTGGAGTTTGCAATCATTGCAATAGAAGTATTGGTTAATAAATAATCCTCCAGGACATCCACAGTGCTTTTGAAAAAGACGAGTCTTTCCTCATTATACTAAATTTGCAGAAATATTTTCTCTGCTACAGAGTGCTATATGTCAAAACAAGACTACAGCCTGACACTAAAACAAGGTACACAACTTCATGAATAAAACTTTCAGAACACACAATTTCAATTGTGCAAGAATTGACAAAAGTAGAGAAGATAGGGAAGGGACACTGTCCTCCTCCAATGTGCAGGGCAAGTCACCAGATCATTGTGAAAGATGTTCCTGCCAGACTTCATTCAGCAGTGGTAGTGCTCCAATTTTGCTCCAATTGCAGTGTCTTTTGTCTTATTTTCTTTACTCGATCAACACAGTGTGTCAAACCCTCCAGGTGCAGAGAGGTCTATGGTCACATGCACTCTGCTCTTCCTGGAGGGCTCCTGGGCTTCTAAAGCAGAAAAAACAGGATTCTGCTTTACCCTCAGTAGTTTGCTACATTTTTCTCCATTCTTTGCTACCCTTCTTTAAAATAAAATTTAAATTAAAAGCAAGGAAAAGGCAAGATTCAACTTTTTAGTTCTTCCTGGACTGTTTGGCTAGAGTTATGCTGTCAGACCCAGATCAATAACCCCATCTGACAATGTCAAGTGAAGGTTTATGCTTGACCAAAGGGAAATAAAATAAAAGTTAGTGTAGAAGGAATTTATTTGTAGAATGATCATTTTTCTCCATTAACTTAGAGATGTCACAGAGATAGACTTACATACAAGACACTCAAGAGTACTAAAAAGGCCACTAAAAAGTGTTTATTTATAGACAGTTGAAATATTTCCCAGAGGTCTAACTTACCTGCAGCACCCTTTTTACTCTAGTGTAAATGAACTCTGATTTGAAAGGCAGAAACTAGCCCTGAATATACATTTAAATTATCTTCATCACTTCTCAGAGCAGAAAATTCCTCTTTTTTTTATTTTTAAATTTTTTTAACAGCACGCAGATATCTTTCCATTTCAGCACACAGCATGGGCAGAAAAAAGACTCAGGGACAGGTGTGTGCCTTGTAGAATGGACAGAGAATTGCTCTATGTATTGAAATTGTGCCCTATATTTAACAGCGCTGAGAGAAGCTCAGCAGTGAATTTCCTTAAAAGAGAAATTCCTTGCTCTGACTAGATAATTTCCCAGCTTGTACAAGATGTAGAGAAATTGAAGTATCGTTCCAGGTGGTCTTTAGGGTTTTTTTCTTGCAGTTAATATATAAACTTTGCACAATAGCATTCCAAGAAGCCCTGCATTTCACTAACTACAAGACACTGGAATACTACTATTACTACTGCCACTACAATTCCAAGTGCCTTGACTGTTGACAAATGACAATAGTAATCCATACCTCCCATTGCGTTAGTTTTGCACTGAAGTATACTCTTCAGGTTAAAGAGAAGCTTGATACATCTCTCTGGAATCAACATCTTCCTTAACGTTTTGAAACAACAAACACAGATGCATTTATTTTAACAGATTTTATGCTTGCAGAAGGCTGTGTGTCTTTCTATTTTTGTTAAAAGTCATTTTAAGGTTTTCCAATAATTATTTGTTGTTTAGATAAACATTAATGTTGAAAATCCATTCCTCATTTCTGATGCATCTGCATACAACCTTTTTAGAGCAAGTCCATAAGTTTGTGAAATTTCTTGCTCTGCCCATTCAACATGGCAAGAGCCAGCCACTCTGCTAGGCAACTGAGAAAAGAAATTCCTACCTCAAGGAGCAGGCAAGAATTCTTTCTTCTTTTGATCTTATTTATAAAATTACTTATTTTGCACTAACATGCAGGCACTCAGGTTTGAGTGAGGCTCTACTTTGTGGAAAGGCTTATGAAGCAGCAGTACATCCTATATCCTAAAAATATTTCTAGTCCAGTGCTCCAGCCACATTGGGAATTATGTTTCTACTTTGGCAGGGCCCTGATATCAAGCACATGGAGGAGTGCTTGAAGGACTGGACCAAGCTAAGGTAAAGCCAAGATAAGCATAAAAATCAACAGAGAGCTGGGGAAAATAGGCAGAACAAAAATATAAGCATGTGATAAGAGAAAACATCTGTGAGAAGTAAGATGGTTGGTTTTTATTTTCAATTTAATTGAAAAGTACCAGACATAACCTGTGGAAAATATTACAACTAGCAGAAATAAAAATTTATTAATGAAAGGCATATTTCTGCTATGAGTTTTATCAAAAGTTTCTACAAATACTTGGCCTTCCTCTAACATAATTCGTATTTTTATTTTATAGGGTCTTGGCAGACGAAGCAAATCACAACCACACTGAAGCTTTGCTCATTCAGGAGACCTTTTGCAGAACAGACGACATTGGAGATGCCCCAGCTGAAATATATCCAATTCCATAAATGCAGCATGCTCCATTATTTGATGTAGTTCAGCTTGAAATAAACAAGGTCCTGATTCTCTCTCATTAAAAAAATAAAATAAAATAAAAATCCAGAAGGCTTCCAGCAGGAGAAGAAGCTTGTGTTGATGTCTCACTTCTGCTTACCTATGCTAGAGAAAGATGAATTCAAGCTAGAAATGATGCTGGAAAGAAGATCTATTAGAATTATGAGTGTGGTTGGGCCAGCAAACCTGCTCCAGCCTGGGCTCCTCTCTCCATGGGGCCACAGGTCCTGCTAGGAGCCTGCTCCAGCGCGGGCTTCCCATGGGGTCACAGCCACCTTTGGCCATCCACCTGCTCCAGTGTGGGGTCCTCCATGGGCTACAGGTGGTCATCTGCTCCACCATGGACCTCCATGGGCTGCCGGGGGACAGCCTGCCTCACCATGGTCTTCACCACAGGCTGCAGGGGAATCTCTGTTCCAGCACCTGGAGCATCTCGTCCCCCTCCTTCTTCACTGACCTCAGTGTCTGCAAGGGTTGTTTCTTGCATATGGTCTCACTCCTTTCTATACCTGCAGCTGCTGTTGTGCAACAACTTTTCCCCTTCTTAAATATGTCATCACAGAGTGTTACCACTTTCACTGATGGGCTCAGCCTTGGCTGGTGGTGGGCCTGTCTTGGAGCCGGCTGGCATGGGCTGTCAGACATGGGGGAAGCTTCTGGCAGCTTCTCAGAGAAGCCACCATCATAGACCTCCCACTACCAAAACCTGGCCACACAAACCCAATACAATGAGAAAAAGAGGTTAATGTACAAAAGACTATTCAAAGAGCCTTGTTAGGAAAAGGAGTATGAATGCTGTCTAAAATGAATCAAGGTGCAGGGTATGACATCAGGAAGCCAGAGGAACTATTTAAAATATTGGACAAGTAGGGGAGATATTCACTGAAACACTCGACCAGGATTCAAAAGACTCCGCTTCAACTGCATCCCCATTGAAAGGTGAATAGTGACCTGCAGTTTCTTTCTGTACAAGCAGGTAGCCAAATCAGTAGGTTAGGGGCATATTTATTCTCTCTTCAGTAGTTTCACATGAGGTGGAATTAGTGTAAGAGAAGAAACAGAGTGTGCCCCACAGTGTTTTACACCAGAATGCTGCAGCCTGGTGGCTTCCAAATTATTGCACCCCCCAAAAATATGAATGCTCCAGCTTCTTCCCAGGAAGAAGGGAGGAAAGGTTGCTGTAACAAAGTATATCTTTTTACAGTCTTCATCTCCAGTGCAGTACAACACACTTTGTTTTGCTAAGGCTTGCAATTCTTTTGGGATTTCTGGAGCTGGATGGTCAAAACATTTTCCTTCATAAGAGGTATATCAGGAGAGAGCTGAACCAGAAGCTCTCACTCCAGTAAGTGAGCTGTCACATATAATCTATTTCTGTCCTGTTTTTACAGTGAGATACTGCCTTTGGCACCTGACCCTGGGAGAGGATACAGAAGCCTGAAGGGAGCCAGGCACCTTCCTCTTCACTAGTGTAAGACAACCAGGCTCTAAAGAGGGTGAAATGTAAGACAGACATCTCAGCTTTTTTTTTTTCCCCGTTCTGGTTAGGTAAGCTAGTTTCCTGGTAGAGCCAGCCAGGTGGCCTCTGTGGATCCCTTAGGCACGTATCCCTCTGTCTCCATGGATTATGTAGAGGACCTAAGCCTGAAAAAACTTCTGTATTCTGCCTCATTGATGGCTTCATGACACCAGTGTGAAAGATTTAAGACTATGAGAAGAAGAAGTTGTGACAGATGTTAGTCAAATTGCTTCACGCTCTACTGGAAGGTCCTTAGATGACAAAGAGTGTAGCCTAGTTTAAAAATTTCTGGATGCTGATGGTAGAGCTCATATAAGGCAATGGTTTAATGGAGGTTCTTGCTTACATAAATCTAGCTGAAAATCTTGCAGTCCAGTCAAGGTTACTGTACAGAGCACATCTTTATTCTATTTTGCAATCTATGTTATGCTATCGGTACATATATACCGAGCCTGTAAATTCAATACATGATTTTTAGTGCATCAGTGTTCAGATTACTAGAGGCCAAGATGTCCTGATCTCATTATAAACTTTTTCGTTACCTTGTCACAACAAACTTGCTAGTCTAAGAAGCAGACATTGAACACAGCGCTTTGCCTTGATGCTTTTTTCCTCATGTCCCATTTTCCCAAAACACATAGCAAAGTTATAAAAAATTGAAAAGTAGAATTGTTAATGAGTCTAAACCAACATGTCAGTTTTTTCTTTTTTTTTTTTTTTTTTTCTGTGCATCAAAGAACCATGGGGTGTTTTTTTTCAGTGTAGCAGAGTTCCTTAAGGCATCTAATCATAAAAATGTTGTCTCCAGTGAAGGAGAGTGAAATGTTTAGCCCAACCTAAGTCAAAACCTATTGAAAAATCCCTGTCAAGAACATAGTCTAACACCACATTCCTTCACCACACTTTCTTTCTGAGCAATCTGCCTGTAGCATTGTAATTTGCAGCCAGATCTCAGAATTCCCAGAAGATGGCTGCCGGAACCGGTGAGCAGCTAAAAAGAGCATCAAAGGTAAAATTACTAACACTATAATTGAAATGATGTGTGAAAAACTGGAATAAAAAAAGGTAATTAACTTTTGAGACTGTTCCAGAGCAAAGGCAGCATAACAAGCATTTACAGATTATTCAAAACTGGGGGATTTAGTTTTGTTCCTAAAATAGTATGCAGATTACCTTTTGAATGTCTTCTTTTTACAGTCTTGTTTGTGAGTAATCCCATGAACAGCTGTTTAGCCCAACATTTTAAGCCAAGAGCCCAAATGACTGACCTGATGTAACCTCTTTCCAGCTACTGCCCCCCATCTAGACCGCAGTCAGAGACTGATGCTGCTCTACCATGGATGGAGTGAATAAATAGATTATTTTCTCTCCCTGTTTTTAGGACTTCACTGAAAATATACCAGTGAATAGCCAAGCTGCAGGCAAAAGTAAAAAAGGCCTTACTACATAAAAGCACAAACAGGAAGTAATTCATTATGTCAGAGGTGTGCAAGACTGCATTGCATATTAAACACAAAAATTTCCACTGTGTGATATTTTGCATGTGTTTGATTCTTACTTTCATACACATGCTTAAAATCTTTGGACGTTCCAATTTAGTCCTTACAGATAAGACCATCTTCTGAATGTTGGATTGTTTTAGGACATGGGCAGTTTGTAGCTGCAAGTATACCTTTCAGTCTGCATCATTACACAGAGAATTCTCTGAATTAGAGTTGGGCATGGCTTCCACAAGTGTTTTCTAGGAAGCGGCGAACATTACCTAATTTGAATTTTGTTTTCCATGGGTTGACGTTCTTTGTATTGTTACAGTTGAGGCTTCAAAAATGTAGAAAGCAAAATTTTGCTTCAGCATTTCAGAACACAGCCTCATGTATTGGTCCTGTTGTGCACTGCTGCTTAATTGCCAAATCTGTAGTAACCCTTCTTTGCTATAGTCAGTATGTGCCTTACTGCTGTGCTCTAATGACAGTTACAATTAATTAGGTTCTAGCATTTCCAGGGGAAAGTAGACTTTTTTACCTCATTAGAATCTTGAAGTATTCAAGGAAAAGACAGGACACTCTGGAAGGAAACCTTTGTCCTTTGGGAAGGTTCATGTGGAAATCAACATCTGTCTTAGTCAATGTGTTCAGCTGGTGCATTTTGGATCACAAAGGCTGTCTAAGAGAACGGTTTGATGCAGTTTTGAAGCAAATCCCATTTCCATTTACCACCTTTTGGTAATTTTTTAGTGTGGCTTAGGTGCACAGAAACTAGATCTACTTGGAGAAAACTCAACTGGAAGTTCGTCTTCATAAGTCACCCTAACACTTAAATGGGGTCATTAAGTTCTAAACTACTGAGTGGGACACATCCAATTTTCCAGCATAACAGCTTTTAGAAAGTTTTGAACCATAGATATAGTAAAAGCACTTGGGGCAGGGGATGAGGCTAAATTTAATATGAATTAAATTTCCTGTCAGGGAGCAGCAAGAGCAGGCTGCTCCACAAGGGAAGGCGAGCTGAAGGCTGAGGATGATGGCGGGGCAGGCAGGGGCAGCATCTTCAAGGATAGGGTGGGCAGAGCAATGCGCCTGAACAAGAAGAGCAGAGCAGTAACCAGGCTCAGCTGACAACTATCACCAAAAATGTCTGTGGTGATGAAACTGATCTGAGGTCAAGCTAGGAGGCCACATCAGCAAGGCAAGGTTAGGATCAGCAGGACACATGGCTGGGCACAGGCGTACCTACCATACAGCTCAGGCAAGGAGCAAGGGACTGAGCTGAAACACAGCTCCTGAGCATAGGGTGCAGTCCCCAGACAAGGCTTCCCACAGCTATTTCTCACAGCAAAATAATGCAAGGTTTCACTGCTGCAACATATCAGAGGTGATCCTCGCTCCTGAGCATAGGGTGCAGTCCCCAGACAAAGCTTCCCACAGCTATTTCTCACAGCATAGCTGTTTTCACAGCAAAATAATGCAAGGTTTCACTACTGCAACATATCAGACATGATCCTGAGCACAAGACTCTCAACCCTCTTTGGTGAGGGAAGATATTGCAGGTCCTGTTGGTGCACTCATGGACAGTTTAACCCAGGATTTGCAGGTTAGTCCAAACAGGAAGAGATTCTGAACTTTACAAACCGAGCAGGGGAAGATATTGCAGGTCCTGTTGGTGCACTCATGGACAGTTTAACCCAGGATTTGCAGGTTAGTCCAAACAGGAAGAGATTCTATGAGCTTTACAAACCAAGCAGGAGCTGGGGTTAGTGAACTGTGAGATAGCAATGCAAAGATTTGTAAGTAATTCTATATTCTGTCCCTCATTCTCCTGCCACATTTGAGGAGCTTGCTCCTGACTCTCTTGACTCTTCCTCTCTGTTGCTGTTTTGTTCTCTGATCATCTCTGTTTGTTTCATGTTGCCAAAAAGTGGTAGGCATTTCATTAAGCAGGCCATGCCTGAGGTTTTGCCTTTTCTCATGTGGGAAGAGACCCCATGTAGGTTCAGGGGGCTTTTCCCAAGCAGTCTAGGCAGCTGTTTTCGGTCAGCAGGAGTGAAGTCTTTCCAAAAAAAGGAGAGGACATGCTCTTTTTTGTCTGCAGAAAGAAAGAGAGTCCTTGCTGAGTTTTCTGTGTCATGAAAAGAATTTCTGCATCAGACAAGATTTGCCTGAGCATCAACCTGAGATTAGCTGAGGCTCAAGTTAACTTTGTTCTAAGCTTGGCCTGTCCCACAGAAATTCATCAATTGTTTCCCAGAATCTTTTATAGAACTTAGGCTCATGTTAAATACTCTCACCACAGTCTCAAGATCAGACTGATTTTGCCTTCTTCCTTATTTTGTTTTGAGTAGCATATAATTCCAACCCAAGCAGTCTACTTACGCTAATAAACGGAAATCTAGATGTGGAGGGGTTTTGTTTGTTTGTTTTTAATCATCATGTAGGGTCACAAAATCATTAGCAAGTAAGGTTATTTTGCTATCAGTACATCACTAACATTTGGGCTGGTTTGCTCTTTTCCTATCCACCATGGGAAATCTGGCATTTGAGGTGGACGCCACCACACTCTTCTCACAAAACACCAGTGAAGTAATTTCAGAGCAACTCCCCCGACTCCTGTCGAAGTAGGAAGTGCCCAGTGCCATTGAAAATCAAGCTCCTTATTTAAAGACTTAGCTCCAGGCATGCAAGTCTTGGTAGAGCTTATCTTTCAGTGATGAAATCAGAGAATGGTAAAGGGGTACAGAAGAGAAACGGGGGGGGGAATGATACAGTACAGAGACCTGGCAGCTGTTAGGCACACAAATTAAAAAGAGGAAAGAACTGTGAAAAGGGCTTTCAAAAAGGTTTAGGGGAATGATTTGAAAGTCACAGCCCCTCTTTCAGGCAAGATGTCCCAGCTGGATTTCAAAATTTTATACAGATACCCTAAATTCTTAAGGTTTGAAGTCCTTATTATACACCTACTGGAATAAAAATTTCAGGAAGTGTTCCTAGTATTCCCAGCTAATCTGACTGTCTTGGGCAAGACAGTGTCAAGTAATTTAGATTTCCAATTCTCACTTAGGGTAAAGCTGGTTTTACAAAACCTAGCATTGACAGAGGTATTTAAATGAGTTAATATATGATGAACAAGAATAGTAAATCTTTTGTTATGGGTGGAACTTTCAACCTAAAGACTGCAGTGTACATATGTGGGAAAGAAGAGAGGGTGATAAATAAGAGCAGAATTCTGGTTTTACCATCCAAGTCAAGCTGGTGAATTTGAGAGTTGTTCTACTGTTTGTATTATCACCACATACCATGATCAGATTCATTGATGTAGGGATGTAACAACAAATTCAGACTTCTAAAAAGAAGCAAGTTTTACTTTTAGTTTATCTATGGTACAGGTAAGGGCTTTTGAAATGTGCCAGTTTCTGTCATGAAGGTAAACAGGGTATAAATATGTAGTCAGCGACAGATATTGTCTGGTAAGTAGACCTTTCTGAGATGGACCTGCCAACTGTTGATCATCTTATACGTGGAAGGTGTATGTGGTAGCTCAATAGACTTCAACAATTATTTTGTAAAGTGACAGCTCCCTCAGGATCCCCTCACCTTATGCGTGCGTTTGTATTCAGCTCTGAGTCATTGCTACATGATCTGTTTTTTATGTCCAGGAAGTCAGGCCACCTCCATCCCATGACAGGCGTAGTACACCAATAGTGTCGCGTGGTTTCCCCTGACACGCAAAGGCTGACATGCCAATGACGTCCCACTGATTAACGCTGCAAGGACTGGGAGACAATGAGTCTGGTTTTGCAGTTATTTGACCTTCTACCCTACTCTTCTCCTCTGTCAGTGTGTGTGTGATTTTTAAGGAACTTGCAAATGGTCCCATTTGTGCTGAAGGCTTGATCCATGAAACAGGTTTCTGAATTAGCCCAACCTAAGAAAAAGCACGTGAAAGCTGAGCAGATGGAACAGAACAGTTGCGAAATCCTCCTTTTCCTCCATTGACTTAATGATGGGTGATGACTTCCCAGTCTGTTCCTTGGGCATTCAGTAGAGCTAATATGATGGCATATTTTTAGTTAATCAGAAATTATTATATTAATATAAACTGCAGTTTGTGAAATGTAGTGAAAAAACTCAGTGTGTGCAAGTGTTAAAAAGGTGCTAAAGCACTCCATGAGTCTGAAGCTTCAATGGTTTCCTTATTTACTAGGCATAGTACTCTCAGGTTAGGCCTGAAAAACAAAAATAATAGCATAGACTGATGTGGCTCATGCAGGGTAGCAATGTCCATGGTATAACTAAATCTTCACACTAAGTACATGTTGTCCTAATAATATCCATGATTAGTGGAAGAGGGGGGGGGGAGGGGGAGAGAACGTATCTTACCAGAGAAGGAACTACAGAATAATTACTAAATTGTTTTGTCTCCAGAATCTAAATGATGTTTACTTTCAGCCTTGCTCAGTTATGAAAAAAAAAAGTCCAAGTAGATGTTTGATAAATCACTCACACTAAAATTATATTATCTTGCAAGATATCATTAGTTTAGATATTTAATACGTTGTACATGCATGAGGTGAAAGGCAGAGACACATTTATGCTAGAAGAACAAATCAGATATTCAAAGTTTCTAGAACCATTCCCATGCATCAAAATCATGAAGGGCAAAGTTGCAGAGGTCAGTAAGCTAAAATAATTTATTTTATAGCTAAAGTAATACTTTAAAGCTAAAAGTATTATTTTATAGTGACAATTTTTTATCTCCTGTTAAGAACTCTTTTGTGTGAATAGTTTGGCATAGGAGATAACAGCCAGTTCAACAGCTCCAGTCCTAACTCTGCTTCCCTTATTTGAGGTGAAATAAGTCGCGGAGGCCTGACCAAGCCTGCCTGCACTCTCAGGACTCCAAAGGATGAAATACACTATTTGGACGAAGTAGCCCCCAGCATTTACATTTTTGGCAATCAACAAAGGCTGCTGCTGCCAAAAAGATTATTTTCTGTATCCTCACTAATGCCTGGGAGCCTGTGTAGAACAATCTGCATCCTGCAGTGCACACACAAGTCATGACTACAATAACCCAGAGAAACCCTCTAGCACTCATGACTTAGTGAAATCTTGTTTCAAGCTAATCTGCAGCTAGAATGTGATCATCATCTTCACCCTCAGCTGCCCTGTGTCTGATAGAGAGTGTCAGGGACCAGAAGTGTACATCTGAGGCAGCTTCAGGCCAACGTGCTAAATTCTCTCCCTGTAATGAAAACTTAGTGCCTTGCTGGACTTTCTACTTGGAGGGATATTATCCATGTTTCCTCTCGAAAGAATTAAATCCTCCCTTTTGAAACTCTAAAGCCTCTATAACGCAGTAATCACCGCAGCTGTAAGTGATAGTGACAGATGGTCTCAGATGCTATGACCCTAAGAAGTAATAAATTCCAGGGTATCAGTGAGCAGGTCTTCTTAAATGTAAGGCTTAAAAAGTGATAATTTGCCATTGACTTTGTTGGTTTTTTTGCTGTAGTTTCCAGAGGTTTCAAACCAGAAATTCTTATTTAAAAATGCCTTCCTAAAATCAGTAAATTCTATCTGATCATAATTGAAGAATTGCTTTTTGATTCCAGAAGCTACTGCACAGCACAGGGTCGTCCGATCGTATCCATTTGCAGGACTGAAGCTTTTCTGAGCTGCCACTGAAGGGAAAGATTTGACCAGCTGTGAAAATAATATCAGAAAGATCTGGTGTGCTTTGCTAAGGTACCGAGGTTTTAATTTTGTGTTCATTGCTTAAGGGCTACATTTTTAGGTGCTTACTGAGCTGCCTGGATTTTGCCTTGCTACACAAATCTTTGCTCACAGACTCATGGGAGTCCTCTTGGAGAAAAGTCCTGCTCAGCAAAAAGCCATCAGACTCTTGTTGCAATTTAGCAGTGACTTTATGTCCTTGTGGCTACAGTTTTATTTAGGATACATTCATATCTAAAGTAGTTTAAAGTATCTCAAAGTAGCTTAAAAGTAAAAAAAAAACAAAAACAAAAAAACCCCAAAACCTAAGAGAATGTGAGGACCATCAAATCAGAGAAACCCTGTGAAAGAAAAAGAAATATTTTTAACCCTTCTGCCACTGAGCTTTTTTTTTTTTTTTTTTCCACGTGTCAAGCACAGAAAGGTTTAACATGTGGAGTTTGCCACCTTTCTAACCCTTACCCTAACTTCTCAAACACAACGGGGGAAAAGATGCAAGTATATGTCACCATGTTCCTAACACACTCTTTTGGGGTATGACAGGCTCCATAAAGATGCTGTAAAATCAGCCATAACTAGATAAAGTCCCATGGTGGGTATTGCCCTAGGCAAGGTAGTCATCTGTCTTCTGGTTAAAGCCATGGGGAAGCGTAACGGTCACTGGGTGGGAGGAGAGGAGAAGTCTGCCTTTTTTGCCTGTGTTCAGTCCTAAGATGCCAGGCTGGTTGCTGCTGCCCCAGAGGTACTGGGCTTTCCATCAGGTGGGGTACATCTACCTGGATTTTTTTTAATAACTGCTAGCTTCTCCTATCAGCCATGGTTGCCACCTCCCCTCTTCCTGCTCCCAGGCAGCCCTATGAGTAGCAAGCCCAACTCTGCAGAGCTCTTTTTTAATAACAAGGGATTGGTGTTGGTCTGTCATCCTTGGGTGAGAAAAAATTGATTTTGTGTATATTTCCTATGCCTTGAGTCAGCTCTGCTTATTCAAATCACAGCTGGAGCCTGATGATAGAGATGATTTAGAATTTTCAAGATATCTAATTCATAAATAAAATATTAGCTATACAAATCAAGGTAATGCTTCTCTGTGAAGTAGTTTAGATTGCCTGAGACAAGCTCAAAGGAAATTAAGTTATGTCACCTGTAGTGCATACCATAATCCCCTTCAACCACAGATGTGTGTCTCCCCATGATCAGAGTTTTCTGGAGGAAACTTCAGCTTGCTGAGGGTTGAGAGCCTTCCAGAGCTTCCTTAACCAAACGCCCTGCATTTCATACTCCCTGCATATGCCGACCATCACCAATGGTTGTGGTGTGAAATGGAAAAATCGGGCAGGGGACATCAGAAATGAGAAAGTTGCCCAAAATACTTAGAGCGAGCTGGTTGGCATGGGGTGATAAAAAATTAGGACCTAAGGTTTTGTGACTACTACAATGACACCTTATATCACCCAGATGATCACTTAGATGGTGACCAGACCTCTCCTTGTGATCAGGATATCAAAAAGGTAGTTAAAAAAGCTGAAGTCAGGTTGTACCATAAACTAAAAGACTAAACGTTTTTTTGTTTTTTTTTTAAAAAAGAAAATTCAGGATGAGAACTAACAGAAATAAAAGGACTTTTTTACAAGTCTTTGTCATACCACCATGTCTTTTCAGGGTAATACCTTCTTACAGTCTTGCTACTTGCTAACTTCTGGTTGTAACAAGACCTGTGCAATCATCTCCTGAGGCTCTGTAGGAAACATCCTTTTGCTGTTTCTTGTCCATCTGCTTTTTGCTGTTCTCAGCAGTCTCCTTGGCTATTCGACAGGCTCCTTGGTGCCTGACTGCCTGCTCCCTGCCTCCCTTCAGCTGGGCCCATCCTGCCCCGTGATGCTTCCCTGGCCATGCTCACTAGCTCCCAGGGTAAGGACAATCTTCTGCTCCACCCAGAGGTTCCTCCTGACTCAGATTGCAGCAGCCAGGACAAAGCTGTGGAATAAAATAGCGCACATTACATAGTTAACCACAAACACAGCAGATGTCAACTGCCAAAGCTACTCACTTCCTTCAGTTGTCTCTCTGTTGTTTTTGTGGGTCTGTGTGCAAGAAATGGCATGCATTAATACTAACAGTGTCTGTTAGAAATACTGATTCTACATACCAAAGCTATAATAAACACCTGTGCTAACACACAGGAAACAAATAGACTTCACTAGCAGAAAAATAGCAGAACAATCAGGCAAACTGTACATAAGCACCTAGAAGGTAATGATGTGAGGTGGCACATCCAACATGGAATTCCCAATCTGGTTTTGGTTTATGCCAGAATTACAGGCCTTGAGTATATGGAGGAAGCATCAGATTTCATATATCTTGACTTTAGAAAGACATTGCCTTCCATTACAGTCTATAAGTTAAAGAAACGTGGACTGTTATTTGAATTAGTTTTATACAAGGGAAAAACTGTCTAGAAAATAAGACAATGTTGTAACAACAATTCACTGTCAAAATGGTAGAAAATATGTCAAGTAGTGTTCCACTAAGGGTTGATCTGTATCCAGTGTTTTATAACGTTTTCATGAACGATCTGGATCAGGAAGTTTGGGAACAGAAAGCGGGACAGTGGAAGGAATGGAAGGGAAAGTATGACTACTGAATCTGCAGATGGTGTCAAACTAGGAAGGACCTTAGAGAAAAAGTTTAGGATTCCAGATAATTTTGTTCAATTGGAGGAATATTCTGCAAAGAAGACAGGGTAGCATTCAATAATGAGAAGTAATACACTTAGGCAGGAACAATCCTTTGTGTAAACAGAAGAGGAGCAAGAACTGGCAAAAAATCATTCTGCAGGGGAAAAAAAAAAATTTATAGTGAAGAATGTAAGTCAGCAATGTCATGCTATTGCTAAAAAAAATAAAAAACCACTAAACCCACTACACTGAGATAGTTTATATTCTTATATTTCTATATGTAGAGAAAGAAAGGATTATAGCTTAAAAGACTGAATTCCAGTGCAGTCAGCATTGCCAGGGTCTCAGCATGAGTACAATGTCCACTTTTAGTGACATGCTTTAAAAAGGATGTGCAAAAAAGCATTGCAGAGAGACCAATGAGAGCACTGGAAAACATCACCTACAGGGAAAAGTTAAGTCATTTGAGGTTATTTAATCTAGAGAGGAAAATGTCAAGGAGAGGCATAATAACAACCTTCAGATGTGTAAAGATGTTGCTGCAAAAAGAAAGTGAATAAGCTTTTCTCTATGTTTGTAATAGGCAGGGGATAAAGTAATAGGTTTAAACTCAGGAGGGAAGATTCAGGTTAGACATCTGGATAT
The DNA here is from genome assembly GCF_000700745.2 of Antrostomus carolinensis. NCBI lineage: Eukaryota > Metazoa > Chordata > Aves > Caprimulgiformes > Caprimulgidae > Antrostomus > Antrostomus carolinensis. The sequence continues at coordinate 17,295 of NW_010319621.1, read as the reverse complement.
CAGGCATACTACGTGTTCCCACAGAAAGAAGAAAATTTAAGTCAATCGACGTTGCTTTATCTCAGCAAGGGGACTGCACATAATGGGGACTCAGGGAATGATCAAAACTTTCCTGACAATTATTGAATTTGATGCTAGTCTATTGATGCCAAGGAATGAGAGAAATGGAGGAAATAATACAAGTTGTGATGTGGAGAGAGGAAAGATGTGGAGTATAGAGTAAATAACATTGCAGAAGATTAAAGAGAAGAAGTAGGAGGCAGTAGACAAGAGGAAATAGTAAGGAATAAATTAAAGTGGGGAGGGGAAAGTGAGGATGCATCCCGAAGATTAAGATGTGAGGATGGAAGTGAGAAAGAGAGGACCTGGCACAGAAGATCCAGTCCTAGTTGGATCACTTTAGACGTCTGGGGAATAGATACAGAAAGATGATCAGAAAGATTTATTGCCTCCTAGACGTTTCCAGACCACTCTGCTTTCCATGCACTTCCACAAAGTCCTCTGTTTGCATTCGTCTGCATTCAGCAATGACCATGAAACCAAATGGCAAAGAGTTTCATCACTTTCTTCTTCCTGTTTTCTCACAGCAGTTCATTGCACAGCTTTCTGTTACTGTTCTCAAAGATCAACACTTCGGCAAACCAGGCCCTTTCTGTGCTTGGTTTTGGATACCAAGGAACTAATTACTCTGGGAAGTTTACTAATGAGCGTCAAGTACGACTTCTCCAGCAGGAGGCTGGGGGATAAAGTACATTTCTCCATGGCACCATTCTACTAGCTCATCCCTTCTTTTTCTTCCTGCAGGCTCCTTCTTTACTCACCACATACTTCCCAAGAGCTGCAACATGGGAATCAAAGGTTCTATAGGCAACAGTGTAGTTTGATGCTTGACTGCCTCTTCCATCTGCACACAGCCTGCTCTCACTTCAGGCATTGCACAGCAACCAAGGCCCCAGAGTTACACACCCAGGTAATACTTCTGAGGGTCTGGCAGAAGCATGCTAGTATCTTTTACTGCTACTGTAGTAAAAATATAAAATAATCAGCATAAATTGTCAGAGTGTAGTTATTTATACTTGAAGAAAGGATGTATAGGAAATGTAAACAGCACAGAGATTGCTCCTTTTAGGCAGGTAGTTACACACTCCCACTTTTTCTATGGGAGTAGAAAAGAATCACCAGCCATGATGATTTCTTTGTGCAATGCTAGTGTCAGTGGCAAAAGGACAGGGAGGAGAACCATCAAACAGCATGCAAGAGGGAAAAATGTCTGAGCAATTTGCTTCCCATGAAACAAAGTGTAGCGTTGCATCTTTAGACTGCCAATTATTTTAACTGCTAAGATCACACAGAGGAGGCATTTAGAGTTTGTTGCAAAAACCACAAGTTCTTAAAAATATGTTTCCTCATTAGTGTTTTCAGCTAGATGTCTGTTATTCATTTATCAGCTAATTCTTTGCAGGTGCATTGTTTTGGAAGTACAAGATTTTCCCCCCTCAGCAACACTGTCTAATGTGATCAATAATGTCACGATGAGCTTCAATAATTTTCCTTTAGCCAATAATTAATTGAATTACAGCCAGACTAGAGGAACTTCATGGAGTCAGAAAGAGCACCCAAGAAATCCTTCTGTGAGCAAAGAAACTGAGCACTCTGGTGCTTTATTGCCCAGGAAAGGGGTAAGACGACTGTGACACCAATTTAAACAATTCACAGGCCCATATCTGCTAAAGCTATTGGGGCATGGAGGGATATTGCTATAAGCCAACATTTTTCATCATCTTAGGAAAAAAATTGTACATGAAAAATACAGAAGCTTCCAGTTTATATGAAGCCCAGTTCCTTATGTCTTTTTTTTTTTTCCTTTAGGGAATGCTTTATAGCTAGATTATCATTAACATCAGCATACTTTTTCAACGCAGGTTCTTTAGCTTGGTAGCAAAATTCAGAGAAAAACATCCTGGTAATGGACATTAAGATCTGTCAGGCTGAAGAGAAAGTCATGAACAGAAGGCAACCAAGGCAAAAAAGGCAAACTAATGGCAAACAAATAATCTCCAAATCTTACATACATAAAAGCTCTCAGAAGCTGAACACAAAGCCCTACTTCTGTCATTCTGCCCTTTTTTGGCCTGTTGTATCCTCACTGTTAAGACTATTTCCTAAACACAAGGGAATGAAAAATGAAACTGGACAACTCTGAGGTCCCAGCAGCCATACAGTACTTCTCCCCACATCCTGGACTGACACAGAAAGGCATCCTTAGTGTACAAAAAAAATGTGCTAATGAGCTTATTTCCTCCCCCTCTCAGAGATAAAAGATAGCTTTCCTGAAAGGGAGTTGCTGTTAGAAGCTGCCATTGAAGTAAAGCAGCAGTAGGCAGCAGGTTGCCATCATTTCTGGATTTCACTGAGACCAGAGGAAATTATTTTCTTGTTTTGAATAGCACATAAAGTTCTACATTTGAAAACAAAATTCAGAAGTATTGCATTATAAATCTAGCCCTCTGTTTTCACTTCATTTAACAGGTTCTCTCCCTGTTCTTTTCCCTGCTAGCAAAAAAGCACTGAGGTAAGATTTCCTCACACAGGGATCATGAAATCCAGCTCTCAGTCTTCCTCCACTTTTCCAGTAGGAATTTTCAGAAGAGATAAAAGCACTAGAAAGCATTCATTTTTTAAAAAATTCTTTTTGTCTTAGTGATGGTTTATGTTTGCTTTATACAGATTCAGCAATCCTTTAAAAGAAAGTTACATTTTCTACCCTTCCCAGAAATGGAGAACCACATTTCATGACTGGAGAACACCAAGCTACTCAAGGCTAAATGCACATAGCTAGTAAGAGCAGATTTTAAAATCCCCCAAGACACTATTTTTCATTTAGTCGGACCAATTTTTATAAAGAAGATTGTTCATGAAGGAATAAATATGAAACAACAGTACAGCAGGCACAGTATTCTTGCAAGGATGGCTGAAGGGAGCTTCTCTGGGTGAACAACTTCCCACAATCCCAGTCTTTCATTTCTCCTGGGTGCACTACAAGTTGGTGGCAAAGATATGCCCTCAGTCTAGCTTCACCATTTCTGCAGTGCCTGCTGGGTCCTGTAGTTCCCATGAATGGACCAGGGTGTTTGAAATTACATACTTGCAGTCAGTGACAAGAGCTTTCTGAAGCATGAAGGTACGCATTGCTTATGCACTGCCCTGGAGAAGCAGACCAGCTTGTACATTACATGTTCCTCTTTAGGGATGAAAAACATCATGCTACCCCCATGGTATTAAAGATCTAAACCAAATGCTCTGTCTACTTAGATATCTTTGGCCACCTCAGACAAAGATCAAACACTCAAAAGAACAGAGCACAGCTTTTTCCAGGGAGTTGATCATCATGTGCTTGTCTGGAAACAGCATAGATGCTCTGTGATGAGAGCCTTCAGTAAAAACAGTGACAGACACAGTTCAGAGGACAACCTGTGAAAATTTGCAAAGGTAACACATGTGGAGCTGCAAAAAAGTAAATCTAAGACACACCGAAAAAATAGTTTTACAGCTGCAGTATTCTGTCAATTACTGCAGAAATCTTGCAAAAAATGTGAAAATACTGCAGAAACAGCAGACATTGTGCTCAGACTTGCCAGAGTCCAACCTAAAGTATATGAAGTTACTGTAGCAGATGAGCTTGCACTAAGCAGGAATAGAACCAGTGTCTGCAGCCGATGGAAGGAGGTGTATTGTTAAGGTATAGGTTCCAGAACACTAAATCAATGTTGGAATTGACTCAGTTATTTCTGTATGTATTTGAATCCATTGTCCCACAATTCTTTTGGCATTTATCACATTTTTAACCCATATTATGTGGTTGGTTGGCTGCATGCAAATATGTCTTTTGATACCTATTATGTAGATGCAGAATCCTGTACAATACACAGTGGTACTGCTGTGCTAGGCAGAGTTTTGCTTGTTGCACTTAATATGCAAATAGCAATTGATGCACAGGTTCAATACTACCAAAATCATTAAAATTCAAACTGAAGTTTCAGTTACTACAGGAGGACAGTACTGTGAAGATGTTTGGTTGTGCAGACTTTGCTCAAAAAATTAAAAAGTCCAACATAATGTGGCTTTCAGATGAAAAAAAAAAATTCCTCTGCTTTTGTGTGAGAGAGATGGTGCCACAAAAGCTTAAAAAACTCACTTAAGTTGTTTTTTGGTTGGTTGGATTTGTTTGTATGTTTGGCTTTTTTTCCCACCTAGGCTTCACTAGGAGATCTTTTGATTAATTTGGAAGAATCAAATAAACTTGTAGTGCTGACAGCCTTTCACTGTTCAGGATGGTCAGGGGTCTACAGTTAGAGGGAGCTGGGCTTGTGTAGTCTGAAGGAGAGGAAAATAAGGGCCCATGTAATAGCTGCCCACAGCTACTTCAGAGAAAGTCACAAAGATGGGGGAGCCAAATTGTGAATAGCAGTTGTAGATGGTACAGCGAGGTGCAAAGGACACCAGCTGTGGTTTGAGAGGTTCAGATGGACTTGAGGAAAAACTTCTCCACTAAAAGGTCAGTGCAGCACAGGAACAGCTTACCTGGGAATGTGGGAAACCTTCAAGATTTTCAAGAACTGGCCTTGCAAAGCCATGACTGACCTGATATTGTGTTGGTGATATTTTTGCTTTGAGTGGCATGTTGGACTAGATAGCTTTTAGAGGTCCCTTCCCACCAAAACTACTATGATTCTTTGACCTGCTCACCAACCTCTAGTACAAATAAGAGTTTTTGTATCATTAGCAATCACAAAGCCATTCTAGATCATCTATCCACAGAGACTATAAGCACAATATTAATTTCCCAGAAGAACTGTATTACATTTTCCTGAGTAGGATTATTTACAACAGTTCACTTTTCAATTTTACCTTCTACTGTAGGCTCTTTAGGCACAGGATGTCCAAAATAAGGGTGCTTTCCTGAAATAAGGATGTATACAGTAACAATTCTACTTTCCACAAACAGAAAATTTAATATAGGCCTTCTGATGGTGGTTGTTACATTGAACAAGATTGACTAAACACTGTTGGTTTTTCACATAATGATAACATTTAGCAGTGCCAAAATATCTTTCACTAGTGTGTCTGTTGCTACCCACAGTAAGAGCAAGTCATTGTCTTAATGAATGGGCAGCCTAAGGCAGACAAAGAATGGAAGAAAGGGAGGATGTATAGTGGAAAACTGAGATAGGGAGTTATACCGTGATTCACAGAATTTCACTTAGAATGGGGAAAGATGAGCTATTAGATAAATGATATTCTCCTAAGGTCTAGCTCGGTACTACTACAACATGGGTATCTTCCAATAATTGTTTTGTTTTGTTTTCTTTTTCCCCAATAATGAATAGAGTTTTCAGAAAATCATATTCTTCAGCCTCCCAGGGAAAACAGACACTTTCATAATGCTTTTGATGAAGTGTATTGGGTCTCTGCCTCTGCTGCTTGCTGCACAGGCAGAGAAGCTCCCACAGATTGTTCCATAAAGAGCTGCAGACAAGTTTTGGTGACAGCTTTATTTCAATGACTGCCTTGGAAAACACATACATATTGTCCAGGGCAGAGGCACAACTCAGTGGCAAACAAATGAAGTCCCAATTCATGTTTGGGTATTCTAACAGCAGAGTCATGCCTGACTCATTTATAAGGGGGTAGAAACATTATAATCAGCAAAAAATCTGTGGATATAAAGCTATGGCTTGCAGTGTACAAATGCAGGAAAGAGTCCCCAGTGAGTCCTGAGCTGGTTTCTTTGTTGGGTTTAGCTCATCTGACAGATTTTACTTGTGCTGTTCTGTAGTTTCTGTAAGTCAAGGGTGAACACCAAGGCCAGATATCTCAAATATGGTTTTCTCCTTTAGGAATTCCAGATTCTGTTCAAAGCCCACCTCTTCGCTTCTGCATATCGAAGTGAAGTGCTGCCTACAAGGTGTTTAATTAAGTGCACTTCAGCTGCCAGTAGGAAATACATTACAAAACCAAAATCAACCATTCCACACAGCTGGAGAACAGCACAGATGAAGGTTTTTGGACACTAAGAATATGTTGGTGTGGATACTGTGATAATATGCACAGTCATGTGTTCTCACACACCTTCATAATTATGGAGAAGTTTCTGCAAAGCTTAATGAGAATATGGGAATTTCTATTTTTCTGTAATGTAAAGCAGAGCAGGTTTACAAAATGCATGTGCCCCAAAGTCCTTGTTCCTGTGACATAACATATGATGTATGCCCAGCCTTGAAGAGGAGGGATCTGAGAGGGCTTAAAAAGTGACTGGACAACACCATGGTAGAAACAGCCCATTCACAGCTACTAACTATAGAGTCATCAGTTCTGGTTCAGGGAGTCCCTAGAAGGATGGCAATTTACTGGAAGCTCTTTACACTCAGAATCTATTTACACTCAGAATCTATTTACACTCAATATCTTGTTATTTGGAACACAGTTGAGTATCAGCCCTATTAATGTTTCAGTAGTCTAATAGTCCAAATTACTAGTGCATTTGCAGTAACATGCTCTCTGGGTCCAAATTTAATATAGAGAAACCTCATTAGTAATACATTTTAAATTGTTTTACCAGAAGATTTATTGATACCACCTCCTTTTCTCTGATTCACTGAAGGAACTTCCAAGGTCCCCCTAGCTGCTAAGGTCGAAGACCTGAGTCTCCCTCATGAAAAATGGAATGGGGTTGCAATAAGTCATCAGTGTCCCAAGGTCTTTGCTGGGAGCAGTGTGATGACTGTGGCAGGGGTCCCATTCTCCTCAGCCTTGGGTCTCTTTGGGGATATTTTTACATAATGTTTTATCACAGCCTGCCTCCTTCTCCCTGCTTCCCAGGCAAAGTCTGGGAGCCACACACTGCCCTCCCATACCCTGGAGGGAACCTTCTTAGCATGTCTCCTTTCTCTTCCTGTGACAACATTACTTTAGTGGCAGGACATCTTTGTCCTGCTCCTTAAACAAGTACAATCCTTCCCTTATGGAGTTAGAGCACTAACAAGTTATGGCTTTGCTTACCATGTCTTTTCTCCACCGAGAATGATTTTCATGTTGCAGAGTACTTCTCTTATTCTACAATGCATTCACATATCTAGGAATACATCCGTCACGGGAATGAACCAGAGTAGCTCCAGTGACATCAGTGATTAAGATTTTGTAAATTAGTATTAAACTGATCTATACTGTCTTTTTGATACATTGTGTATTAAAACTGGGTATTGAATCCAAACATTTATTTTCACAAATCAAAATTACAAGAAACTTTTGTCTGAATGCTTTTTTTGGAGCATGTTATTAGGAACTTGTTGAAGCTATTGATCCAGAAAGAGTAGGGTGATAAGTCTGTATTTTTATATACTGTGTGTAGCCTTCATAAGCCAATTGATCTAAACAATCTGCTTCATGCTGGAACACGACTCTTTCAGTGTTAACTGTTACTTTGCCTCTGTTATTAAATTACTTTCTAAATGAGATATGTCTGATTAAATCATTTTAAAGACCAAACAAACAGCCTCAAATTTGATTAATTTGCTATTCATGAGTCACATTGAACTCAGAAGAGGCCTTGTTTAGCAGCAAATTAATATTAAACAATGCAAGTTCATGTTCATACAGTATCACTGAGAACCCAATAGAGAATACGCCTTACTTAAATAGTTTCTGACTAATAAAGAATAAATTATAACATTTATCAGTTTCTTCTTGTCTGTACTGTAAAAAGTTAGGAATATTTACACTGAATTCATTGTGGTTGCTGAGATGTAAACTTGTGAAAAATAGAAGGCGGCTCATACTTCTGATGATGTAAACTGTCCCTCATTTTTTTGGAAGAAAGATGAAAGTGACTTCAGTGGAATTACATTGATATGTATTATCATAAAGGAAATGTTAGGCCTTGACATTCCTGAGATTAATTAAACACAGAGGTTAAGGCTGTCATCTGTCATGTTGTTGTGGTTTTTTTCTTTCTTTTTTTTTTTTTTTTCCCCCTCAGAAGTCTTGTTTTTAAAACCTCAGCTCCTGGAATCATGAGACTATACTAGGGTTTTACCTTTCTTTTTAAGAGATTTTTAAAGTCTTGGAGACCACTGGACATCAAGAATTGCCTGTTGTCTCACTTGTGTTTGTAGTTTACACTACAAACATTAACTCACACAAACATAACCTCTTGACTATTCCTGATGGAGGAAAGGAGAACCAGCTCACATGGCCACCTCTACTCAGTGATGCTTTCCAAGCTGACCTGAATGCCTTCTTGTTTGCCATCATCTTGCCCTTTTTTGCTCATGTGAATTTAGCAACATTTGTGTTTTAAATGTCTGTATCTAACATAAGTATTTTCCTTTATTTTATTAACCCTATAAAGTGAGATAGAAGGTCATGACTAGTGACTATACTGACACTGGATATCACTAGTATATTTAGATATAAGCATGGAATTTATGCATTTTTGTCCTAAAAGACAGGTTCTTGGTTTAAGGACGGTCACGTAAGCTACCTTCATAGTTAACAGAAAGAAAACAGGCACCTCCAGAAGTCAGTTCATCCAATAGTAGGATAAATCTTTCTCTATTATAGAGGAAGCCTAAATAACTAACTTAAACTAGATGCCTCATAAATGGCTGCAGTTTGATGGGACGTGTCTCACCCCTGAGTCTGAGGAAGAAAAAGAGCTGCAATATCTACAGACTGAAATTCAACATGGTGCATAATATTCTTAATGGAGAATACTTGAAAATGCATCACTGATAACTCATCCAGAACTGCAGCAACAGGTCACTGAATTGCTATTTATAGCGAAGCTTATTATAATTTATACTACTCAGGTTGAATGACCTTGGAATTTTTGCTCATCAGACCCTTGAAATTTCATTTATTGCATAGTCTCTGACAAGGGAAGAAGTCCAGCTACATGCTCTGATTGTTAATGCGAGCAGTAGAAGAACTATTTGCTACAGTGATCTAGTTCTTCATTTTGGCTTTTTACTGTTGCCCAATGTCGCCAGCAAGGTGTTACTGACAGTCCCACTTTCTAAAGAACGGAGGAGCTACCGAGTTTCAACATAGCACAGCTGATGCTGTCTAAAGTTTTTTCTGTCCTTTTCCCCCTTCTTTTTAATTCTTCTTGTCCCTTCCCATCACAGGTGCCATGAACAAAGCTTTCAAGGCAGAGTGTCACAACCCAGAAAATAGATATGAAGATACAGATATAGAAACCACAAAAATATGTACAGTGCGGAGAGCTCTCTCCATTATGATCAAATAAGCATAACCTCCCCCTCTACCCCAGGGAGATCAACTTTTGTTGTTGTTTTCTATGCAGTATAGAACACTCTTTTTTTGTAAATTGATGTGATTTCCCACAGAGTGGAAAAATGGGTTCCCAGTCAGTTGCACATGTAGATAAATGCAGAGACACAGTGGTACAAGCTAAGGTGACAGGGCATTCTGGCTCTTGCTGACTGAGATTGGCATGACCTTGCAGCTGCAATAACACCCTTCCTGTGAATGCATTTTGCGCACAACAGGCTACAGTTTTAAAAATGCAAACATAAACATAAGAAAAATGACGTGGGTAGTCCTGCCAGTGAATTGCCAGTAGCATCAGTAGGTTACACTTTTTTTATCTTGAATTTTTCCTATTTTGAGGCAATTTTTTCATTGAAGACATTTTTGAACATTCTGTAGTCATAAATGACTATATTCTCAACAGCACAGTACAAAGTTCTTCAGGCTAATTTCGTATTTATGTCTGATCTCCAAGTGGTCATATCACTTTTCTCCAGAATTGCAGCGTGCAACAGAAGAATGTCCCGTTTGTTCTTTTCAGGCTGCAATCACCTTATTGCAAGGGGTCACCCAATGTCCCAGCTTAACTCTTTCACCCGTGGCCTTGGATAGAATTGCATGTTGATACTAACTTCATGTGGATAGTAGACAACAGTAACCAATTATTCAAGCCAGGATTCCTGTTGGAAGTTAGGCAAGGCTATCAAGACAGCAAACACATAGGTGCGCCACACTTACATGGTGAATCCTCCAGTCTGTCCCAAACCGTCTTTCCATCTTCTGCAAATTGGCTTTACCTACTGGTTGTCTACAAAAACTGATGCCTTTTACTTGAGAAGGAAAAATATCTAAGAGGGAAAATTTTCTTTAAATGCTCCTAGGTACTTCATGATGAAACACGGTCGAGCAGACCTGAAGATTAACACCACCCCACCCCCTGCCAAAAAAAAAAATCCCTCAAAAGCCATAGCTTGCAATGATGTTGAAAATGGAGATGTAGAAGGGTTTTATTGCCACAGCACACAAGAAAGGATTGAGTGCTTTGTGACTAAAACTGAGGTCTGAAAGCCAGGCTTTATACACAAAGAAGCAGCTTAGATTCCCAGAAATGACTGCTCTTCTCAACAGCGTGTGAAGCTTCGGAGAGCAATCACTTCTGAGAACTGAAGTAAACCTAAGAGGCTGTATTTAGCTATTTATTTTCCACAAAGCCTTCCCCAGGACCCTCAGCAGAAGACCCTAAAGTTCAACTAAAAAAGGAAGAAACTCCAAATACACTTCCCACCTGGCACTTGGTCATGTGAAGCTGAATCCTCTCAAATACTCCAGAGGTTGTCTGAAAACCGTACTTGTTGTGAAAGGCAGGCCCTGTCCTATGGATCTGATGTCTGAAAGGACAACCCCGCTCCAGGCTCACTCCAGCCAGTCTATGCATGGCATGATCCCCCCTCAGAGGAGGAGAATATGTCCATCATCTGGTGTCTTCCGTCTCTAAAAGCCCTGTTAATACCACCCAAATATATTTTCCTTTCGTACCACTAGTATTCCTGGGAAGTGGTGTTAATACTTAAACTTGTTCTCTTCTCTACTCACCACAGAAAATATACAGGTTAGCACACCAAAGGCTTACAAATAATATGGAGTTTTTAATTTTACAAGAACATTTACTTTGTTTCATCTCACACACCAGCCAGTTATTTAATTCATCAAAATTTTCACTTTGCTTCGTCCCTCTTCTGCAATGTGAAATAGGTAGTATAAAAGAAAAATAAGTACCTCTTCTTTTCAGATCAGCTCACTACACTTTCCTTCATTGTTTTAAATGCTATCCACTTCTTTGTCTTATGCACTGCATAATATACAGTCTCTGTGGACTTTGCAAATTATTTTCTGTAATGTCTACCAAAAGGTAAACTACTCAAAGTGCGACATAGGTAGTTGCTCATCATTAAGAAAATAGAAATTCCAGTTGCTGCTGGGTATTATGCCATCCACATTCTCTCTGCTTTGTGGATCAGTGGAGAATTTCTGACTCCGCGCACTTCTTTCCTGTCCTGTACAGTTTAAGCAGGTGTCTGACAGCTACTTGGAGGCTATATTCAGAGAATTAAATCTTCAGATGTTCAAGTTGATGTGTGTTCAGAGGGAAGTCCTGCTTACCACCTCTTAGGAGATCCATCCAGGACCTGGGAAGGCGACTTCTTACATACGAGTGGGATTAGTCAGATGACAAAGATTTCTGTATCTCTGGATGCTCTTCAGGTTTTTTTAAATTTAATTCCTTTGATTAATATTTTGAAAACATACATTGTTTCCAAACACCCTGCTGTGATGCTCTTCTGCATCTGCAAATACATTTCATAACAGCTTCAAATACATAGTCATGTTTGGAAAAAACTGACCCTACACTGCTCTTTGTTTTCCAGTGTACTGTATTGAATGGCAGTTTTTAATTTTTCAGTGAGAGCCCAGATCCTTGATCTTTAAAGTCAGGACTCATGATGTGAGATGAAAGAAAATCACTATTATAGGTTGGCTTTATAAACCTAGGCCATTTGTATTCTGTTTGCTGTAGCAGATGTGCATGGTGTGTCCTTGTCCATCTTGCATAACAGCAAACATGCACAAAATTATGTAAATATGTAAATACAAAAGACCCATCTCTTCACTTTTTCCCCTCACTCCATTCAATCTCCACTTTGCTTGTACTATTTGTATGCAGCTCCTCCTAAATCACTCTAATCAGAAAAGGTCCATGCATCATTTGTTGTTCACCAGTCTAGTGTGATGTTAGAGTTGCAAAGGTATGAACACATGTAGCTTCATGCCTGTTGCTGCTGCATATGGGAGCCACTTCACAGCAGCAGTGGGAGATGGAGACAGGTCCTCTTTTGCAAATGCACAGGACTCTGCCACCTGGACATAAGGGGAATGACCTTTAGATTTACAGCCGTACATAAAGTATTGTGGTTCCACGGCACAGATGCACATGAGACAGTACATTACAGAATTTTTTAGATCATGTCTAATTTTCCTTTCTCATTGGCTAGGTTATTTGCTTGACCATTGTAACTATAGAACAGTATATACTAATAGGTTTTAATTTCAGTTTCCAAACAAGGTGATCCTGCTACCAGCAGGCATAACTCAAACATTAACAAGCAAAAGGACACATGCTTGAGAGCCATATTAGTTAGTGTCCTGGAGTCTACAATGCCAAATCTTGTTCTTGGCTTTGGTCTCCCTTCATAGCATTACAGGACTAAATATTATTTGCACTGCCAAAACCCATTTTTTAATTTTTTATTTATTTTTTATTTTTATTCGTTATTTTCTCAGGAGCACAGAAAGGTGGTATCTTTCTAACAAGTAGGCCTACAACCACAGAACACTTTAAAGAAAAAATATGCTAAACATCACCCAGGCAGAATGCTTAGAAGTAATATTAGCTTACTAGCAGCCTGCAAAAACATTCCTGGATAACAATCTGTCCAGAGATCACAAAACAATGACACTTCACTTGAAAGTAAACCTGAAACTTTACCCTTTCGACTGCCAATATGTTAATCATCATTCAGGAATACTGATTAGACTTAGTGTCAGTAAACTTGCAGACTAACTTAACCAGTTTCCCTGTCCACCAATCTGTTGCTCCATATGTCCAAATCTAAAGCAGAAAAGTGTCTCAAGAGACAGCAACACGTTTTGTGCTCTGAGGCATCTGTCACAGCTGGGGCGGGGCTCTGCCTCCTGAAATGCTTGCACCAGTGCTTGCAACTGCGTTCCTCACAGGTGGCATCCAAATGAGCCTGCCTACCAGGGTTATTTAACACTCCAGTTGACAGGAAAACGTGGAGTGGTAGTCTGAGGTCTTACCAGTTGCAAGCCAGTTTGAATCCAGTCAGTCACCAGACAGATGATGGAAGGTGCACAGCCCAGCAGCTAGCCTAGACAAGCCATTAGAAAGCATCTCATGGTACAGGAGCTGTAGCACTGTCAGCAAACATCATATGCAATGCCTTGGATTATTATCTAAGAAAGAAGATGTGATACATTTGTAGAAGAGCACTGAGACACAGCAGAGTCATTTGCCTTGCTTTTTCATGGCACTGCATGAAAGTCTAGACAAGCAACTTCCTTGGAAGTGAATAGGAGATGTAGCTACACACCTTCACGTACCTGCCAAGAGTGTTGATTTGTGCATTTGTTTGGTTCATGGCTAAGAGGACTATGCTTGACTCAAATACAGATCATGCTTTTCTTCTTCCCCAGAAAATGGATTTTTTTTAAAAAAAACCCTTCCTAAAAACCATCTAAAATATCAATGAAAACACCTTTTGTCCCTGTAATAGGGCAGGCAATCTTTCCTCTTTAAGAGATAGTGGGGCTTAAGGTAAATCCCCAGAATGCTCCATGACTGCTTGAATGCAACAGATGTTTAAAGGTGCCACAGGCAACACATGGAAGGAAGGCCAACTGTTAATAAAAGAGCAGCCCCAGATCAAAATAAAAGTCCAACTGGTAACTCATTTTAGAGGGGGTTTTTTTGGCAGTTGCTGTTTAGGGAGATCCGTGCTCTCAGTATTGCCTCTACTCTGAGACTCCTTCTTCATGCAAAATTGCAGCTGATGAGTGGAAGTCAAGTTTGGAGAAAAATCTTGTGATGTGGAAAGAGTAGCAGAGAAAGGATTTTCCTCAATGGGATTTGTAAGATGACTCAAAGTAGAAAGTTATGTTGATATTCTGGACGTCGTTTCAGTATTAGCAAGGAATGGATGTCAGAGAGCCTGCAGGAGTATGAAGTTCAAGAATGAGGTAGAAATACATGGACACATATGCAGCTGGTCTTGATAGACCTGGTTGAGGTCTTGATTGGTTTGGAAGAGGAATGGAAATTAATGAGAGCACAATATATTGCTCTATATTTTAGAAATGCTTGTGAAGAAAGTTTTGTAACCTCTGCAGAATACTATACCCCATTGTTTCTGGATATGCTGAAATTTATTCAAAAACCGTGAATCTTTTTTAATGATAAAATGAAGAAGCTACTTAATGCACACATAGTTTCTATATGAAATAAAATTTCTGATTGGGAAGTTAGACTATACAAAGAAAAAGACAATAATGCAATACAAAAAACATTTCAGAAATGCCACAAGTCTTGCTCTCCTTGCCTTCAGTAACCCAATCAGACTTTATTTGTTTGTTTCCAAAAAAATGTAAGTGAAACAGAAGCAGTTGGCTTCAGAAGGGCAACAGGAGCTGGAGCTGCTACCTGTGTGAAGGGAGTTGGAAATGGCTATTACTGGAAAAAGCATTAAGAGAAGACATGATAAGGGAACATAAAAATATTTTTGCATATCAGGACAGACAGCTACAACTCAGGAGAGATATCTTGGAGCCATTGCTGACTGTTTTCCAAAATCATTGCCCTGCTTTGCAACAGCAGCCAGAAAAGCCAAAAAAATTCTAGGCATCATCAGGAAAATTATTTGGAATGCCACATTTCAAGAAGGCCATGGTGGGGTTGCAGAAGGTACAGAGAAGAGAAACTGCAGCGATCAAAGGGATGCAGGGGTTGCTTCATAAGGAGAGACTAAAAAGGCTGTGGCTCTTCAGTGAGGCGAGGAAGAGATGGAGGGGGAATATGACTGAGGTTTACAAAATCACAAAGGCAGCAGATGAAGTGAATGCAGAACTGGGCTGGTAACCAGATCCTATGAAGTACTGGTACTGGGGATGCTCGAGGAAACCAGTAGGAGACTGGTTTAAAACAGAGAAATGAAAGTACCTGTCTGTGCTGTGGGCTGAGAGCACACGGGGTTTGTTGCTGTGGGACGTTGTGGAGGCAGACACTGTCAGCAAGCCCGAAAGGGAGAGAGGATAGTAAAATTCGGGGTCTCCAGGTCCATGCACACGTGTCAAAAGGAACAAATAAGGCTGTGTACCCTCTAACTTCTCTTACACACAGCCCCAAATGCTGGAGGGGTAGGACGAGAATGGACCACAGAAAGTGCAGGCATGTGCCACCTCTAAGAGGTGGACTGCTATTCTGTACCCATCAGGCATTTTGTACATTCTCAGTACATAATACAGTAAAAGGTAACTGGGAGATCTCATTACCACCAGTCTATAAAATGTAAACAAGGGGACACTTTATTTATTCCACAATCAGCAAAATGTACACAAAAAATAGAAATTGTTTTGCATATTCCAAATTCATGGAAATCATTGTGAATGACATGGAGTTAAGTAGATCATCCAGCCCAGACATGAGCTTATCCACCAATTAGGGTAACATCAAGAGGAATATTTGTCAGCTAATCCCTGAAGACAGGAAGAGATTCTTTCTGTGTATAATTTGTTAATCACAGAATGACTTGGGCTGGTTGGTTTGTTTTCTGGCAGAGTTATTCTCTTGCCCATGTGGAAGAAGGAAATTAATTCAGAGTGTATCGCTGTCACTTTCTACAAGGGCAAAGACTTCAAAGGGCAGGCGATGGAAGGTAACTTCCATAAATGCAAATGCATTTACTTCTGCTTCTTTAATTGTGGCAATTATGAATTCAGGAAAGGTTGTTGTGTTCAGTTCCTTCAATACACAGATGTTGGCTCACAAAAGAAAGATGATGGCCTTCATTAAGCAGGTATATTTGTGAGCTTCCTTCATGTAAACATTTTCTTGAGTCTGTATCTCTCCAATGGTCTTATCTGCCAACTTTTGCTGTTTCTTAT
This sequence comes from Antrostomus carolinensis, assembly GCF_000700745.2. NCBI lineage: Eukaryota > Metazoa > Chordata > Aves > Caprimulgiformes > Caprimulgidae > Antrostomus > Antrostomus carolinensis. The sequence continues at coordinate 1,230 of NW_010319621.1, read as the reverse complement.
TATTATCTGCCACTGTATGAAATTATTTTTCTTTTGCTTTTATATTAGAGCAGCTTGAGGTCCTGTACTGCCAGAGCTGAGCTCCGTGCTACTGAGAGACAATGAACCATGACCAATAAAATCTCTGGTAGCACAAGTGAAGTCGTCAATCTAATGGATGGAAAACATTTTATAATTGCAAAACAGGAATGAAACCCCAGGTGGTGACCATGTGCATAGGTTTGTATGAATACACTAATTTTTACAGTTTTTTACCCTGGTAGAAAACTGAAGCTTTTGACAGACAAATTAATAGAAGTTATAAGGGGTTATTGCTATTTTCTCTCTAATTCTAGATTGCATCCACTCTTGTATTTAACAAGATAAGGTAAGTTCTAAGATGGCACTTCTAGCCACTACATGAAAGAGACTTTTAAAAACTTTGAGTTTCAAGTTTAATAGAGCCTTGAATATCTAGACATATTTTGCTGTTCTGGTTTTCCTCCTCTCCATGACCCTCATATTAAATGTGGATATTTTACTATGAGAGACTCTTGATGTGGGACTTTAGAAGCCACTGTCCATTAATGTTGCCAAGAACTATTTCCTAGTGCTGAATCTCTAAATTAAAAGGGAATGAGTGAAAACTCACCTAGCATGTTACTTCCATGTGAAGTCACAACTATAAGAAATGTTTTACTGGCACTTTGATTTAGAGAGACTTTAATTGCTACTGATGTTTCTGGAAGATATATAATTGTTTTCCCTGTAGCCTCAACAAACTAGTACCCCTTTGGCAAATTCTGAGCAGTCGGAACAAAACTAAGCAATTTCAGAAACTGCCTTCTCAAAATCTGCTATATTTACAAAACCTGCTATATTTTAACTGCCGTGTCTTACACACCTACAACCGGCTGGTTGCCAGGGTCACCCGCGGGCGATTTAAACGCGGTGACACCAGCAGCTGCTCCCAGCCGGCGAGGGGCGCAGCGGCGGCAACGAGCGGGCAGCCAGGGCGGGCGGGACAGCTGATCGGAGCCGCGGCGGCAGATGCAGAGGTACGGGGGGCAACCAGCTTGTGCAGCGAGCGGGTCCCACCCACCCTGCGCTGCAGCAGCGGGCGCGGTGGCGCGGGCAGCGGGGTGCCCGGGCTGTCGCTCCTGGCTCGTTGACTTTCTCACCTCCTGGCAGTGTCCCGGCTGCCTCTGACTGTGGTCTCCTCACTCTTTATGTGAGAGAGCAACTGCAGTG